>NC_041392.1:90231034-90237016 GCF_002162155.2 Triticum dicoccoides | reverse complement strand
CAACCCGTACTAAAGGCCACCACCTCTTTAGTACCGGTTCGTGGCACGAACCGTTACTAAAGGTTCGCCACGAACCGGTACTAATGAGCGTCGCCCGCCTAGCCGTTGGAACCGGCACTATTGGTCACATTAGTGCCGGCTCAAATACAAACTGGGACTAATGAGCTAAACATTTGACCTTTTTTCTACTAGTGTAGGTGGTTGACCATTGGGGTCCTTGCCTGGACGCTGTGGACTGTTAGGAATAAACTTGTGATTCAGCTATTCCTCTTCGTCGTGCTACTGACGCTTTGTTCAAATGGTCTGGTTACTTGCAGCTTTGGCGGCCGCTTAGCCGTCCCAGGGAGAGAGACGCCATCACCTTCATCATCACCCGGCTTCGTGCGATGGCTCTCCGGTTGGCGCCACCGCTTCCTCCGCCACCACCAGAACCAGATTAGAGAGTCGAGTCCACGCCTCCGCCACCGCCGTCTAGGGATGTTTCGTCGTGCGTCTGTGTTGGGCTTGTTGTGTTGTGCCCACATCGGAACTTGGCCTGTTGTGTTTGTGTGTGTGACTGTTGGACCTGACCTGGGTGGCATTGTGTTGGTGTGTGGTGTGTTTTGTTGTTACCTTGATACTCTGTGCTTGATGGGTGTTTTATTTATAAAGTGGGGTGAAAGCCTTTTTCGATAACATTGAAGGCACTATTGGTCAATACAAATATTACAATCATGACATTCGGATATTCCTTCAAAAAATTTTAATTGCTATGGGTTTTTGCAAATTTGAATCTTCTTTGTAATATGGAAAATGAAGCCGACCTTTTTTTTTCTTTAGTGAAGTTACTAAATTATATTCGAATGTCAAGTCTAGATGCAAATTAACACGGGCCATTCCAACACAATAAGGTGCCATATCTTTCCAGCTGATAAAACAAGAAATAAGACTTCCAAATACATAGACAACGTGTCAAACGAATACGGATAAGATGAAACATTTTTGCTCTAACTACACAAATTCACTCTGGCAGTTGCTTGCGCAGAATCCTGAGAATCAAGAGGTCATGAATTAACACTGAACACTTGAAGAGAGTCGCGGTCTCTCTAGTCCTGGAGGAACAAGCAAACTCTGGCCTCGTCGTACACCTTTCCTGGCCGGCAGAAGTAGCCTCGCTCGGGCGCGCAGTACGAGTCCTCAGAGCAGATGCAGAGTCCTTCCACGGCGCAGCTCTCCTTGACGATGTCGGGGCTTCCATTGATGCCGAGCACCTGGTCGCTCCACTCGCTCGAGAAGAGCACGTCGGGGTCATACCTGTCCTTCACCCGGAGGAATTTACCAGCTCCCGGGTACTTCGTGATGACACCGCTGAATGCCAAGTTACGGTTCTTTCCCCAGTGCGGGAGGCCACCGTACTTGCGTAGCGCCATCTGCTCGATCTCGTCCACCACGTCGGCGTCCGCGCGCGGCAATGCCGTAGGTGCGGCTCCGGTAGTAGATGATGTCGAAGTCGACGCAGTCCTCCGGCTTGCCGAGGTAAGCGGAGGACGCCTTGACGTAGCGGACGAGCACGCCGACCCTGGTGTCGACGCCGGCGCAGAAGATGTCCGGGTTGAGGTCCCGGAGCCGTTGCATGTCCGACACAAACGCCGGCGCCTTGGAGAGCGCGACGCTGAAGCCGGAGTTGTAGTAGAAAGAGCCCCGGATGCGCCGGTCCCAAGGGCAGCCGCTGAGGAGACCGTCCTCCGGGCTATCCATGCAGGTGCCGGACGCCTGGATGCGGTGCTGGTAGCCCACGACCGGGTACCCCGTGAATGAGACGCCGTCGTTTGTGTAGCCGTAGGCCTGCCGTTCCACCGTGTCCGCCAGCGGCCGCGCCGCCGCGCACAGGTCGGCGGCGGTGGTGCCGTTCTCCTGCAGCCGCTCCTCGGCGGCCTTGCATCGACGAGCATGAGCGTGGGGGCGGACCGGGCAAGGAGTGTGTCGCTGAGGCCGTTGCCCGGCGACGACACGTCGACGCGGTCGTCCTGGCGGTAGATGACCTTGCGCTGCTCCGGCTGCCACGTCATGTCGGCGAACTCGTGGAGGCGGCCCCATGCTGCCACTTGGTCCGCCAGGTCTGAGTCGTCGCGCTTCACGAACGCCACCGACCGCTTGAACAGCGGCTGCAACGCCAGCGTGACCTGAGAGACGACGCCGAGAACCCCGAGGGAGACCTTTGCCGCGTCCAGGTCCGGGTGATGGGCGCCGAGCTCCCTCACCACTGCGAACCCCTGGCTCGCCGGCGCCGGCGTCACGATCCTCAGCCCGACCACGTACTCGTGCACGGCGCCGCCCTTGCCCCACAGCGAGCTGCCGTGCGCGCCCGTCGACAGGAGCCCCCCGATGGTTAGGCCGTACCAGTACGGCGAGTGCGGCAGGGACAGCCCTGCGGGTGCGGCGCCGGCGGCCTCGATCAGGTCCCGGAGGACCATGCCGCTCTCCACCGTCATAAGCCTGCTCTCCACGTCCACGCGCACAGTCCGGTTGAGCCGCGCCGTGCTAATGATGGTGCCGTCCAGGCCGCCGGGGCACGCCAGCTTGGGGAGGCTGTGTGAGTACTTGGTGGCGACCTTCATCTTGCGCTTCGCCGCCGCCGCCGCCGCGACGGCCGCCACGAGCTCTTGTTCCGTGCGCGGGTAGGCGACGTTGCCCGCGCGGCAGGTGCTGCGGTCCGGGAAGGAGCCGAACGAGTTGGTGACCGTGCAGTTGGATGTGCCGTGCGTGCAGACCACCGGCTCCGGAGGAGGGCTGCAGCCGGCGACGTGGAGGAGGATGGCCAGAGAGAGAACCGCGAGCGGGATTCCTATTGCTCCCCTCTGTCCTTGCGACATCGCGGTTATGACTCTTGAATTAGTAGGATACCTCTGCTACAGCTTGCTTTATACTATAGCTAGATTGATCACCATGCTTGTGTAATTAGTTTGTCTGGCTTCTCTCTCAATTTTTCTTGTTTGTCTCCCACTTTAAAAAAAATTGAGGCAAATTGCGAGAGCAGCGGTTTGGTGTCCAGACTCATCTGCACCATGCTAACGAAAAAATTCAAAACAAATACTAGAGAAATCAATAAATTCAAAAAAAGAAGCATGATAGATAATTTGGTACGTGAGGTCCACTTCAAATTTCAGATTTGGACATCTAAGTAGCTGTCGACAAAAAAAACAAATTTAGGGCTTGTAAAAAAGTTTACTGTTCATGTGCTGTTTTGATCCAATTTGTCTTTTTTCTGAGAGCTACTCATATATTTAAATAATTTGAAATTTAAAGCGCACCTCACACACCAAATTATCCACCATGCAAAAAAAAAGAATTTTCTTTGATTTTCATGAATTATTTGTAAAATTTTCTTAACCGGGCGCAGATAAGTATGGGCTCAGAAATGGATATTCAGCAAATTGCTCTTTTGTCATACATGCCCGTGTCTCAGGTCTGAACTTCCATCTGGAAGATATTCCAAGGGGGCTGCGAACTGCGCAAGCTTCTGTCGATAAAAATGGTCTTCAACAACTTTATACTCTAGGCTGGCTGTCTTGTCTCGGTGGTTGCAAGTTGACTTTTCATGAAGAAGCGAAAAAATGTTAAGTCAACTTTGTGTTAGCCTTCTTTTTCTCATATGTGTCTATTATTTTGCGAACAGGTTCAGATCAATTGATTAAACTACCAGTCCAGCAACTCCTAAAAAAATGAAGAAAACTGAGATGGATAGGCTACATGTTAAGATAAATAAGATAGTAATAAGAATGAATTTTTTATGTATATAGGATACATAGAGGTTCAAACGGGCTGGTGGAGCATCGCTCTGCTGCCTATCCATCCCTGGGCAGCAAGTCGTTATTGATCGTGGATGAGGAGCCATCAAGGCTACGACACAGTCGGATCAACACCTTGGCGAAGAAATTGAAAGACACACAAATCCAAAATCCAAACATCTCAAAAAGCTCACGTGCTTTTACACTGGCACCGAAGGGCGACCAACATGATGGAGAGAAGGTCGGAGGACCAAACTACAACGTGAAGTCGCGCTACTACTAGTTCTACATTTGTGTAGTGGATTATTCGTCTCTTGTAGTCCCTTCATTCCATAATGTAACGCATATAGATTTTGCAAAAGTCAAGCTTTTGCAAAAAGCAAAATTTGATCAAGCTTATATAAATTTTGTACTATAGATAGTGATAATTCTCTCTATAAACTTAGTTAAAGTTGGCTAAGTTTAACTTTTGAAAAAACCTATAGGCACTCTACTGTGAAACCAAGGGAGTACTTGGAGTACCATACTAATATCACACAAAACTAGTAGTGGCACCAATAAAAATTAGAATCCACAATGTTGATCTTTTCATTATTAAATTTTATTTACATGTTCTAAGAGCATCTCCAAGTGAAACTAGGCACATCCAAGCTAAAGCTACAAATTACTCCCTCCGTTCCCTTATGTAGTGCGCATAAGCTTTTTGGAAAAATTTCGATTTGTAGTGCGTATTAGCTGCCCCCACCCTCCTTTGGACGAAAATAACCCTTCGCTTTATCCTCTTCCTCCCGCATAGCTCCCCTTTCTTCGTTCGCTCGTTCGAACCAGATCGAACGAAAGATCCCTGATCTCCTCGCCTGATGCACGCCATCCCCCGGCGGAGTCTTTCTTTCCGAACCGGAGCCCGGCGTTGGGACACTGATGGGCGTGTCGGCGCTCGGAGGTGGTGAGCACCGGCGGTTGGCGAGGGCGCCGATGGTGCCGGTAGGAGAGGAAGGGCCTATGCGGGCGGATGCCGAAGGAGGGGACGGCGGCAGGGTGGAAGCTGGTAACGGCTCTGCCGCGACGACGCCAACGGAGCCGCCGACGAGTCTGGGCGAGTTCTTGGACACGGAGCGGCGCCTTTTCTGGCGGTGACACCGCTGTTCGAGGACTGGAGGATGCATCCACGGCCAGTGTCTGCTCGTTCACCACGGCCGGCGAGACCAAGTCGTCAGGACACACCAACGGCGAGACCAAGCCGCTACAGCTCGCTGCCACTTCGACCGGTGAGTACACGCTCGCGGTGGCCGCTTCTTCTCCAAGTTTCAGTGCACGCTCAGCTCAGCATGTGCCTGCTCAGTTCGTCCTCTGTTCGGCAAATAAATCAACGCACTAGTTGTGTGAGTTGGACCCAGCTATCTAAATTTATTTGTGACATTGCTCCAAGCAGAGATGGAGAGAACGAGACGGGGAGAGAAAAAGATGTACTAGTACTCTTTGAGACCGGATGGAAGGACATGGGTATTATCGTTGAAAGTACACCCTCCACCTCACTCATTGGTATATGAGCTGAGAACTATACGCACTATATAAGACTAGTCACAATGAAAGTAACTTCACTAGTAACATCACATATTTCAATACAAGATTGCTTATGTGGCAGCTAATTAATGAGGAGAGAGGGGTTTGTGGTAACTTAGGTAGTTACTGTAACATCACACATTTCAAGGCACAATGTGTCTATAGCCTAATAAATGAACCATTTCATGATACCACTCATATGTTACTACCCACTATGGAGGTAATAATATAGACTAGTAACATCGGTAAGTTACTACTCTATAAGGGTGTTTGGATCACTAGTGACTAGAGACTAGAGACTAGTAGTAGTCACTTTTAGTCAGTAAACCTCCAAACATCCCTGACTAATGGGTGACTAAAACTAGTTTAGTCCCTAGTCACCCCACCCCCAACTAAAAGTGACTAAAGTCTCTCCTCTAATTAATTGGCGGGCCCATCCTGTTGCGGGCGACGCATCTGCCGCCCCATCCCCTTCGCACGCATGCAGGGGGCGGCCGCTCCCCTTTTCACTCCGCCGCTTCCCTTTCCACCGCTGCCGCCGCACTCCGCCGCCGCGGCAGCACTCCGCCGCGCCGCTCCCGTGTCCGTACTCCCGCCGCGCCCGCGGCGCTCCGCCGCGCCGCGCCCGCAGCACTCCGCCGCGCCACGCTCC
>NC_041392.1:90224291-90230602 GCF_002162155.2 Triticum dicoccoides | reverse complement strand
GCGACGTCGGGACGAGGTGGTGCTGGTTCAAGTCGCTCAGGCAGCGGCAGGCAGCGGCAGGCAGCACCGATCATGGTAGAAGATGTTGAGGAAGAAGATGAACCAGCTGAAGAAGATGTTCAGGAAGAGGAAGACGACAGCATGCTGAACCAGCATATCCAGGTACAATATTTGTCCAATTGTTGTGTTTGCTTGAATGAATGTATGTTAAGTGGAAAGTAGAAAGTAGAAACTACAGCTTGTTAAGTGGAAAGTAGAAAGTAGAAACTACAGCAACGTGTTCAGTTTGGACAAATGAAAGAAAATACTTGTTCATGCTACTTGTTCTGTCATATTTATCAAAAATAGTATACTTGTTCTGTTTTCTCATACATTTTTTTAATAGAGGCCAAAAAGCAAGGCTAACTGGACAGACAGAAATACATTGACTTTATGTGAAATAGCTTGTGAGGAAATAGATGCTGGCAATTACGCTGGTAGAGTTTGGAGCCCTCAGGCGTACAAGAATATGAGGGAGAAATATCGGGAAAGGGCAAAGCTGTGGCATCCAGGCAGGGAATTCAGGAACAAAATAACTAACTTGAAGGGCTTGTACAATGATTGGGTATGGTTGCAGCAGCAAACCGGCTGCGGCCGCGGCTTAAATGGCGAAGTGACGGCAACTGCAGATTGGTGGGAGAAAGAAATCAAGGTATTTTTGCTTATATTCTTGCTCCCTCTCCTTCAAGTGTTCATTTTTGCTTATGTTCCAATGACAGAAGATATATATGCTGATTTCTTTCTATTATTTCTTTTCAAGACAGACCAAATCTCAAGAAATTTAGAAATGGTAACCCTGAGTATATGCCCCTGTTACATGAGATATTTCATGAGGTCGCTGTGGATGGTTCATCTGCTGTGTGATTTCGACATGAGATTCACTTTTGTGCTTGCGGGGTGGCCTGGATCGGTCCATGATATGAGGCCATTCAAGGATGCTCTTAGCCGGTTTGATCACAAGTTTCCACATCCACCTTCAGGTACAAAACTTGATACTCAGTACAATAGTTTTATGCCTTACATTGACATTTGCTAAAATGCATTGCCATGAACAGGGAAATTTTATCTTGTTGACTCGGGCTACCCCAACAAACAGGGTTATCTTGCACCGTATAGGGGCCAAAAGTATCATTTTTAAGAGTTCCATCAAGGCACCATGCCGAGAGGTAAAAAGGAGTACTTCAATTATACTCATTCTAGACTACGCAAATGTCATTGAGCGTTGTTTTGGAGTCTTGAAAAATAAGTGGAGGATTCTTTTCAAAGTACCAAGTTATCCTCTACGCAAGCAAACAAAAATTATTGTGGCATGCATGCCTTGCACAATTTTATTCGTGAAAATCATTTGGCGGACAAGGAATTTGATAGGTGTGACAATGATGAGAGTTATCAACCTCTCCTTGAGGAAACAAGGAGGAGGCGTCGTAACACTAGGGGTGAAGAAATGGAGCTAGATTCAGTGGATATGAATCGAGTGAGAGATACGATTGCTGATGGTTTGTTCAACAGGCGTTGAGAAATTTCTGATGTTATTTATTTCGTTTCCAACATGTAACGTTATGGGACAATTTTAATTTTCTTATGTGGACAGTTTTGATTTCCTTATGGGACAATTTCGTGAGGGATAGTCTGGTGCTTGTGTTGCTTGCGTGAGGAAAAAAAAAGGTATTGAGAGCTGCTGTTGCATGGCGTGAGGGAGAAAAGGAACAGGACTTTGCTGCTTTCCTTCCTTGCGCGGGAGTATAGCGGTAGTTGTTGTTGCACAAGGGAGTGAAGAGAGATAAATGGAAGGGAGAGAGAAGAATTTAATATTGAGACATTTAGTGCTGACTAGTAGTAGTCACCTTCCAAATAGGGCCTGACTAAAAACTTTTAGTCTGATTACTACTAGTCACATGACTAGAGAGTATCCAAACTAAGGGAAGGAGGGAGTAGGTGATTTTTGGTGATTCCCGAGGTGCCACTTACCCATGTTGTAGTCTATCCCAAAATCTGCACATTGTTACAATAGGAATGCTACTCCACCGTCGACCCATATTTCCCCAACGACATTTTTTTACCATAACAATTTTATTCATCAAATAATAGCAAGGTCGTTTACATAGTGATGAAGAATAAAGTCAGGGACATTGGATTCCCAAGATTCATACTTATTAATGCTAAAACAATATTTTGCCAAGCAATCTGCTATCATATTTGCTTCTCTGCTGTAGTGGACAAAATCAATACTAGCAAACTTCATGGCCATGATTGGAACATCAGTTCCAAGACATTTGGATCAGAGATGTCCTCCAACGCCAATATACTGTCAGACTCGACGATGAATTTAGTGCAACCCAATTTTTCTGCTAGGATCCAACCACTTCGGATAGCCATAACTTGCGCTGAACCTGCACTAGTAACATGGGCGTAGCACACAGGTCCCTACTACCAAAAAATTACCTCGATCATCTCGAGCTGTCGCTCCGCAGGCCCTGTCATATTTTCCACATAAAATGAGGCATCAACATTGATTTTAACAACTCGCTCTCTTGGTTTCTTCCAGCTATGATCGATCTTGCGTATAGGCTGGTTTGGAGTATAAGCTCGGACAAAATTTGTAGCTAGAACCCATATAGACATTTTTTTAAAAAGGAAAATATATTAATATCACGAAGATACCAATTACACCCAGTCTCTGCACCTACAAGATGTCGCAAAGACATCCAAAATGCACAGAGCCAAAGAAAAAATAAAAAAGAAAGAAAAAAATGTCCGGCCACAGTGATCGACTCCTCTCAGCAGTCGCACACAAACCACCACCAAATACAACACCCGGAAAACATCAAAGGTCTCTAAAAGCAATGCCTTCAAGAAGGAAACAGTGCACAAGTGTCGTCGTCGCCTGATCCAAGATCTTAGGTTTTCACCCTGGAGAAGTCCGAACTCTGAAAACAATTCCTTCAACAAAACAATTGCCAAGCACAACCAATAAAGGCCAGACCTAAGTTTTCACCCTGAAAGTCCCGACTCAATATCCGAGGAGCACCACCAAAAATGAATTCCTCCTGTGTTGCCGCCTCCACTTGACATTGCTGCTCCTGAGAGTTATCAAACAACCGTATAGACATGCCTGATTGTTCTGCTGATAGGATTGACTCTCCTTTGTTATAAGATCTTCCCCTTTGTTATTTTCAATCAAACAAAAACAAAGAGAGAGGGGGCATTGCCGTGCTCTCTATAGGGTTCCGGGGCCACCAACTTTGTCGGCCCCATCAGCTCCAAAATAGACTAATTCAACGCCGCCACCTTTGCTGGAATTTTGTCTACTTTGGGCCTAGCCCAATAGCAGTTTCAAAAATTCTTAATAAATCCTAGAGGCCCACGCAGTCCATTCGTGCAAGGCAAGAGGTGGAACTAAAGTTTAGTCACAGATTGCTAGTTTAGAGGGAGTTGGACCTCTTTATAAGGGAGGTTCTTTCCCCACTTGTATGAGCATGAGAACAAGAGGGACATCCACGCGCGCTCCTTCTCCGCCGCCTGCCACGCCACGCCACGCCTCGCCTCGTCACGACGCGCCGCGCCGCGGGTTGCGGGAATGAGCCGATGTCTAAAATTTTGCCACGCACTACGGGTATACGAAAGGTCACACGAAAGCTGAAAAGATTTTTGCGAAAGTGGAGTTCGAATGCGAACGGTGGAGCCCTTCGGCTGCTGGTTGTTCGCTTCATCTCCGTCTCTTCGTTTCACCTCCCATCGCTGCCCTCTTGCCTCCTTCTCTTGTGCCTATAAAAGGGAGGTCGCTCCTTCCAGAGAGACGCACCAGAACTACTCCTTCCCTCGCCATCGGTTCCATCTCTGAGCTGCTGTTGTCTTCCTCATCCCGGCTTGCGGCGTGCATCGCACGTCGGGACAGTAGGCCTTCGAAACCGCACCTTTTGAGTCCTGTACGGGAGAAGGGTGATAAGGTTTTTGGGGAGCGCTCGGCGTGACTACTGGCTTCTTCATCACGGACTCCGACGATTACTTCCCTGACGACGACTTCTTCCCCGACATCGACAACCTCATCAACGACATGGCTGGAGAGGATGTCGACCCCAAGTCCAGTGCTTCTGCTGCTGTTGTCCCGTATGTGTGTCCTGCCACAGTTCTTTGCCCTAGTTTCTGCCCTACATATGTTAGGTTCTACTTCCTATATGCAACTTCATCTAGTGTCTGTTCTAGATGTGTTTAGTTCAAGTTCATATATGTAGATGCTATTTACTTTATCTCTGTCAGATTGCATGACTTGCTTTTATCTTTGCTATATTAGTCATGCTTTATCTAGTATTTCTGTTAGCAAAGTTATTTGGTAAATTGCTCATATTTCCAACAACCTCTTGTCCTCCTCGTATTCCGGTCAGCCCCTCCTTTGACGCTGCAAGCAGCTCCGCCTAAGCCACGCCACCCCAGATCGTGGTGTAAGCCGCCCCAAGGTCTCCCTGCAATGTGCGCACCTGACCACCACCATCTGCTCTCTTATTCAAGATCCCTGACTCACGACAGTTTGACCAACACCCTCCATGCTTATGTGTTCATTCCTGCAACAATAGGGTAAACATATGATTTGGTTTCCATTCTTCAAAATCGATAGCTGCAGTGATTTTCAGGAATCCACAATCACACGATTCTCACCAATCTCTAGCCCAAACAAAGGGGGGCTCAAACAATGGATGAGATCAAATATTCCTTTAACCTCCTAGGTAATAGGGGCCATCTTAAAAGAGTTACAGCAGTTTCATGCATGATGGGACACGGACCTTGGCATCCCCAATGGTTTTGATATTATTGTTGGTAAATTTTACCATGTAATTAATCTGATGATGCAGGTAGAAAATAAACGAAAGAGGGAACAAATTTATGTGTAGACAATCCACGTGTAAACTTAAAAATAAAAATTGAGAGCACTCTTTTGTTTGGTTGGAGGGCACTCTTATATATTCTATCACCTATTACAAAACCATTCAAATACACATTATTGAAGTGGTTATGTGGTAAGTTGTTTGTTAATGATACATATAATTTTATTTACATAACAAGTACAGGTTATTGGATAGTTGATTTCCTTTCCCCTCTCGCAAGGTGACAAGGGAAAGCCTTCTTCCCATCGGTCTCCACTGGCGATCCCGTGGACTCGCCTCCCCTCCGCCTGCCTCTCTGGCGGCCAGTGGCGAGGACAAGATTCCTTGTCCCACGGCTCCGACTAGTAGATAGGTGGGTTTAAGTCTTCGTAAAGGCAACGATTCTTCTCTAGAGTCAGTCTTATGGGCTTTGATCCTTCTCAAGTTCGTCCATCGGGACAGACTAGACAAAGTTCCGCCATAGATTCTAGCTAGCTCAATAGGGCAACGAGGTTAGGGTTTCTCGCCGTGAAACCAATGGCGTAAGTTGGTGTTAGGATCTTCAAATTAATCCAAGGAATAAATGGTGACAACTGCGGCTCTGAAGCGCTGGTCATTAGGGGCACGTGCACGAAGACTTCCATGTTGTCATCAATATGGTCAGGCCGACTCCGTTATGGGAGCAGGAACAACGGCACGTCGACAGCTTGTTCTGGCAGCTGCAATGATTTCTCAGTGGTTCATGGACCTCGATGTAATTTTTATTATATTTGAAGTGCTTTGTAATTGTGGTGACAAACCTGATTTTTTTTTGGAAAAAATGTACAATTTGTTGGATGGCCTAAAGCTCTGATGAATTAAGTGTTGAATAGTGTGAATGTTTTCTTTATGACCTCTTGTAATTGGCGGTATCATAGGTTAGTATCATGCATAATGATGTATGATAATATCTCAATATTGCATAGTATCATAGGTTGACATTTTATATGACCTTATTTTTCTAGACGATTCATATTGGCACCACATTTAATATGATATGTTACGATAGTAGGATCTTTATCTTTTCTTGTCATTATTAAATGGTATGACGACTCAACACTATGCTTAGTTGGTATTGTATTTGGTTGCATGATACTATGCTACGATACCCATTGTGGGAGGTTTAAGAATATAGCTTCCCACGGTTGACCGGTTTGAGCAAAAAAATTTACCAGCCGTGACAGTCTAACCAATGAAAACTTGAGCACTAAGCAACAATTCTTAATTGCTCGACCCTTTGGTTGAGCTGTCGCACGAAGTATTGCCCGCGCCGCCGGCGGCCGGGCGTGTTTGTATACTCTCTCTCTCTCTCTCTCTCTCTCTCTCTCTCTCTCTCTCTCTCTCTCTCTCTCTCTCTCTCTCTCTCTCTCTCTC
>NC_041392.1:90201260-90223854 GCF_002162155.2 Triticum dicoccoides | reverse complement strand
GAATAATGTCTCTCAAGTCCTATCCCCGTCCCAATGGTGCGATTAGCGTCGCCGGATGATGTCTGGAGATGTGTCTCCGTCGGGTCTTATGAGATTCGGTCGGTGCTGGTCTTCGCGGTGGATCTATTTGGATCCACTTCTTGTTCGGCTTTGTTCGTGTGGTTGCTGGTTTGATCTTTCAGATCTACAATTCTCTTCATCGGCGATTGTTGCTGCTCTAGTGCGCTGCACCTTTGGGGCCTTAGCACGACGACTTTCCGACTATCTAATACAACAAGGTTTCCCCGGCTCCGATGAGGGAGGGGCGATGACGGAGGCGCGCCTTCGGCTCCCTCTAGTATTTGTAGTCGTCGCTGGGTGGTCCATGAACTTGGTTGTAATTTTTATTACCTCTAGTGTTTTCTATACTGCCATGATTGAAGAATAGACCGAAAAATCCTAGAAGAATCCTCAAAGATCTAGAATAACAAATATGTATAAATGTTATATAAAATTTATTTTTAATTAAAATTTGACTTAGGAACTTCAATTATTTTGGAATGAAGGGATTACAAAGGAATCACTTCATATACGATATTTAGATTTTTATAATTGTTAGATGGATGGTTGTGTCCTGCGTTTTCTATCAATGAAAACTAATACTATAATTATATGCAAACGCACAAACTTGATGTTCTCAAGTCAATTGGTTCTCTTTCATGTGAAATGAATTTTTGGCTTTCCATTCTCGTTCTTCTTCTTTTCTTTGTTTGAATTTTTAAGATTTGCATAGGTAATGTTTGCTAAGCAATTAGGCCATCCACTATAATGTTGATGGTATATTTCATCTTATCATTACATATTATTCCTCTCAAAAGAAAAATGATATATACAGAAATATGTGAGTACACATCAAATGAGTCGTCAATCAGTTGTCATTGTTCTCGGCGTGGAGAAGAAGAGATTTTTATTTTATGTCACTAACAGGTGAAACCCATCGTGTTTGTAGATTCCATCTTGACACATTTTCTTTCGTGTCTCTAGGACATTTTCGGAGAGGCTTTATTCACAAAATAGAGGAACTATGCTCATGTACACGGATGCTCAGTCCTAAGAATCCATGTCCTTCTGGAGCTGTATAAATATATAAAACAAACTCTCTTTTCTTGAGGCAAATATAAAACAAACTCTGTTCTCCAATTATGGTACAATCAGGTTAAAGTAACTGAGTATTGCAATCAGTATTCCCCTTTTTGATACCCTAGGCCTTTCTGGATCATGCAACTCAAAAACTCATAATAACAATCACCCGCTGTTGTATGCTAGAAGAAATCTTCCAAGGGGTGATTGTCTAAAGTTGACTACTTGTCATCGATTTCTCTTTGGAGATATGAAAGAGGGGCTCAGATGAGTGGAGTACACATCCTAAAGGAAATGTAGTACATACCGTAGAATTGTAATATGTGATATGGTGTAATGCCTTGCTTTCTTAATGATGCTAGGCATTCCGAATAATCCTATGAGCTTTGCATAATGAATGGGTTACAAGTTAAACAAAAACTAGTTTGTTGTATACAAGTATTAGAAGTTCATCATGCAGTCTAGAACAGTTCACTAAGGAGAAAAATAACAGTGTTGTGTATGTTCCATAAAACAAATACTATACAAATGTCTTATATTAAGGTACAGAGATGTTGAAGTGCAAAACCATCTTATATTAAGGTACGGAGATTTTGAACTGCTAAAACGTCTTCTATTAAGGCACAGAGGTAGTACATAACATTACAGAATTGACCAAGAGGCATTCTGCCATAGAAAAATATGTGCTCTTATTTTTTTTAAAGTACGCTTGTTCCGCCTCGGAGTACATCAGCATCCTTATGGAAGTTCACCTCGTCTCGCACAAAATTCTTTTCAAAAAAGATAAAAATAATTGCAGTTCACTTGGTGCCATCCACGCAACCCAGACTCGTTAATAGAAAAGTTAGAAAAAATAGTAATGTAGTTAACTTTGGTTCGTGCCATATAAAAAAGTTAAAAATGACAAAAAAATATAAGAAATTCATTAAAAGTGTAGTTCACTAGCACCGCCTTTGCAATCCATACAAGTTAAATGAAAAAAGTCAGGAAAAGAAAAATCAAGCAGTTCACTTTGATCCTTGTCACATTTCTCCCCTATGTGAAATACATTCGCCCCGCACGGTTACCATGTTTTTCGGAAAGAATCAAGTACATTGGCGTCCTCGATTCGGTTGATCGTCAGCGGAAATTCACATGCGACCCAAAATATGCATGAATGGAACTTGAGATTGTCGTTACATGAAAAAGTTTCTCTTTGTCGATATCTTTCCAACGATGTATCATTAGTGCCATTCCGACAAGTGGTTTACAATAGTAAATAAAACACAATCACTTGACGGTACGGCAACGTGTTTGAAATTATATTTAAACTGTAAGGAAACAAATAAAGTGTTCAAGAAAACAAGATCATCATAATACATGAGCTAGTCTTAAAGCACGACTAGGGATCATATTAGTGCGGCTGGGGTTGATTTGAGCCTCCATGTGCATCGCTGGTGGCTGTGGTGCAGGTGAGTCTCCCAGCGGCTGCTCACGAGGTTTGTGGCTGGGCGCTCCTTTTCTCGTTAGATCAAATCGACGAACGCCATCGGGTGTTGGATTTGCATGATTTTCTCTTACAGATCTGATCGTGGCGAAACCGACTGACCCGTGATGTAGATGCCCTCAGAGCCGGCCCTAGGGAGGGGTGCGCCCTGATCGTGGCATGTACAATGATGCTATTTTAAGAGTGTCACATAGGATAAATGATGATGTGAAAGAAAAAGAACTTATATGAAAAGACTTGTCTTCTCTTATTTAAGAGAAGATAAGAGATGATCTCTTAGCAAGGAAACAGTTTCGCATTACACTTCTAAATTCAGCCAATAGTATCCACGGCTCAAAAAAAATTGTATCCCAGAAATAAATTACAGGAGTATAACTCTCGTGCTGCAATTAAACCTTAAAAGGTTAAAAAAAAAACTCTCATGCTGTAATTTCAAGAAACGGCCGGGAATATTTCAAGAAACCTCAAAAGGAATATTTAGCACACGTCTCCTTCGTCTCTTTGCTCATTTCTTCCATTGTCTTGGGTACCCGGCCGGGAATATTTCAGAAGCTCCACGGAGATGCGCTTCGTGCTTTGCGTGGCCCTGCTCGCCGCAGCTGGGGTCATCTCCGGTTTGTCACGATCTATGGATCATCAGCCTAGCCAGCTCGTTACAATCGACTCATAGTACTTCATACTTGGTTGATCAAACTCAATTGTACGTAGGTGTGGCTGCAGATGAAGCGTTCCTCCTTGCGCACGACGGCGACGCCACCACCCACCACCGGAGCCGAAGCCGGACCTTGCTGGATGCTAGCAAACCATGCCCGGTGGACTTTGCGGCGGCGAACTATACCGTGCTCACCAGCCGGTGCAGTTGGCCCCCGTTCGATCCGTCGCGGTGCTGCCCGGCGTTCAAGGACTTTGCGTGCCCTTATGTCAACTATTTGAACAACAACAACGACTGCTCAGTTACCATGTTCCAATACATCCACTTCTACGGTAACTACCGGCCGGGGCTCTTCTTCCACAACTGCAATGAAGGCCCCAAAGGCGTCGAATGCCCTGACGACACCCCTTTGTACAGACCATCAACGGCGCCGCCTCCTCTCTGAATAAGTTACGAAAATTCTCTCTCAAAGAAAGAACAAGTTACGGAATTGGGAAATTAATGGATGTGTTACTGATATATTTATGGTTACTACACGTTACTCCGTGTGAATAAGTAATGAAAATATAAATAAGACATATATGATTGTTCTGCATATATGCATATACTTGTAAGATTAGATGAAAGCGTTCCTACTCCTCGCGAGGAGCCGCGTGGTATATATTTATGTGCGACAAGAAAGCCCCTGTTCATGGCGTACAAGGCAAGAGTTGATCGCTAGGATACAACTCGTACAGGAAAGAAGAGAACAGGAAAGCTACGAGAGGGAATAGAGATAAGAGATGGTTGAGATTACATCAAGTTTAAATCATATCATCTAACACCCTTCCTTAATCTCAACTGTCCTATATTCAAATTTCTCTTGAATTCTTCAAATGGCTTGACTGGCAATGTTTTAGTAAAACCGTCTGCCATTTGATCCTTAGAAGGAATAAATATGTCCAATTTCTTCTCTGCAACTCTTTCTCGCACAAAGTGAAAATCAATTTCAACGTGTTTGGTTCTATCATGAAAGACTGGATTAGCAGAAAGATAGGTTGCTCCCAAGTTGTCACACCACAGACAAGATGCACAATGTTGCTTAGTTCCTAACTCATGAAGTAATGACTCCAACCAAATAATTTCAGCAGTAGCATTTGCTAAAGATTTGTACTCAGTTTCTGTACTTGATCTTGAGACTATAGCCTGTTTTCTGGCACTCCGGGAAATAAGATTAGATCCAAAAAATACTGCAAATCCTCCAGTTGATTTTCTGCCATCACTACATCCTGCCCAATCAGCATCAGAGAAAACACTAACAAGAGTGGAATTGGAGCGTTTAAACTGAAGACCCAAGCTTGCAGTATGCTTGATGTATTTTACAATCCTTTTAACAGTTGTCCAGTGTGCAGTGGTAGGTGCATGCAAATACTGACAAACCTTGTTAACAGCAAAGGATATATCTGGCCTTTTCAATGTTAAATATTGCAAAGCTCCTACAGTACTCCTGTATCTTGTGCTTTCTTCTTCCTTAAAAGGTTCACCTTCAAATGTTGAAAGTTTCTCCGAAGAAGATAATGGTGTAGGTGATTGCTTACAGTCCTTCATCCCCATCTGAGTTAGAAGTTTAGTAGCATATTTTTCTTGATTAAGTACTATGCCATCTTGAATATTCTTAACTTCAATACATAGGAAGAAGTGCAGATTACCAAGATCCTTGAGAGCAAATTCTGAACTTAGATCATG
Organism: Triticum dicoccoides; assembly: GCF_002162155.2. Classification (NCBI taxonomy): domain Eukaryota; kingdom Viridiplantae; phylum Streptophyta; class Magnoliopsida; order Poales; family Poaceae; genus Triticum; species Triticum dicoccoides. Next base: position 90,218,872 of record NC_041392.1, on the reverse strand, counting down.
TAGAAGAGCATTAGTGGCATTTTGTGAAGAACTTGCAACTATGATATCATCAACATATATTAGCACAAATATAACTATGGTTGCCCTGTTATAGATGAAACATGATGTATCGGCCTTGGATGCAACAAAACCAAGGTGCCTCAACTAAGAGCTCAATCTTGAGTACCACACTCTTGGTGCTTGTTTCAAGCCATAAAGAGCTTTGTCAAGCTTGCACACATAGTGAGGTGTTTTTTTATTCTCATACCCAGGTGGTTGTCTCATGTAAACCTCCTCTTCCAGAACACCATGAAAAAACGCATTCTGAACATCTAGCTGCCTCAAGCTCCATCCCCTGGACACGGCAATAGCTAGCACAAGTCCGATAGTTGCAGCTTTAACGGCGGGACTGAAAGTATCTTCATAATCTAAACCATAAGTTGTTTAAAACCTTTTGCAACTAGACGTGCCTTATACCTATCAATTGAGTCATCTGCCTTTTTCTTGATTCTGTAAACCCACTTACAGTCAATGATATTTTTACCTTTCTGTTCTGGTACAAGATGCCAAGTCTTGTTTCTCATAAGTGTAGAGTACTCTTCATCCATAGCACTTTTCCACTTTGGATCTCCAAGTGCAATCTCTAAATTTGTTGGTTCTCCTGCGATACACAACATGCCATACGATATAGTACCATCAGTTCTAATTTTTGGGTTTCTTATACCTTTTTGTAGTCGGGTTGTAACACGTGAGATGACTGCTGGTTGAGGTTGAACAGGACGTGTAGGTTGTTGCACAGGAGATGGTGTAGAAGTTCCGGCCACAGAAGATCCTGGAAAAGAATTTGACCCGCTTTGCACAACGGATCCAGGCCCAGAGCTGGTAGCCTCCGATGTGGCCGAAATTGCTACTGCTTCAGCGGTGGTGGCCGTAGAAGATCCTGCGCTCTCCTCTATGTGCGTCTACATGTGGCGCGTGGGGCACAATGACCTCGAGCCTAACGCGCCCAAGCCTAGTAGTTTTGGCGCTAGTGCATGCCCGCGCGTGGGACGCGGGACCGACGCTGTAGGTGGAGACGTGGCGCTCGTTCGCTGGAAGGACCGACTCCTGACTGGCGCATGATTCTGGGCAGATCCCCGCGCGCGATCCGAGGGATACTAACGCACAGGAGTTCCAGGTGACGTCGGATCCTCCTCGTATCCAGCGCCCGCATCTTCTTCCTCCTCATGAAATATAACATCATTTTCTGCCAAATTTTGATCATTTTGTGCACCGTTTTCTGCATCGTTTTCCTCCGTGTATTCTCCATGATCCTGCACATGTAAAGACACAGTACCAGCACTAGCAGAATTATCATTTTGGTTAGTACAATTGTCGCCCCCATGATCAAAACTTCGTAAAGTGGGTGGAAGAAGAAGGATTTCTTTTCTAAAAAGAGCTCCGGCATTAGGATGAAGAGACGCAAAGGGAAAAACAGACTCGTCAAATACAACATCGCGAGAGATGTAGACCCTACCAGTAGAGATATCTAGACATTTAACTCCTTTGTGAATTGGGCTATACCCAAGAAAAGCACATTGCTTTGAACGAAAAGCAAGTTTGCATGTATTGCAGGGTCTAAGGTTGGGCCAGCATGCACAACCAAACACGCGGAGAGATTTGTAATCAGGAGTAATGCCATAGAGTCGTGTTATAGGACTCTCAAACTTGATGACTTTACTAGGGAGCAAGTTTATGAGATATGTAGCGGTCAAAAAAGCTTCATCCCAGAATTTGAGTGGCATGGATGCATTTGCTAGTAGGGCTAACCTACCTCAACAACATGGCGGTGTTTTTTTGCAGAACCATTCTGTTGATGAGCATGTGGACATGGAACATGATGTGAGATGCCAAGTTGCTGAAAGAAAGAATTGAGTTTCTTGTATTCGCCACCCCAGTCAGTTTGCATAGCAACGATCTTAGTGTTTAGTTGTCTTTCAACAAGATTTTGAAAATTCTTGAAAACTTGAAACACTTCAGATCGTTTCTTAAGAAGATAGATCCAAGTAAATTTTCTACAGTCATCAATAAAGCTTACATAATATAAGTGTCTACCAACTGAGACAGGAACTAGCCCCAAACATCTGAGAATACAAGTTGTAAGGGTGCAGTAGAGATATTGGTAGAAATAGGATATGGTAGTTGATGACTTTTAGCTTGCTGACATGGATCACAAACTGACTCACTACTAGACTCATGAGCATGGGGAAGCTTATTTTCGCTAAGAACATGTTTAACAATAACTGATGAAGGATGACCTAATCTACTATGCCACTTTGCAGAAGACGGCTTGATGACGACAAAAGCTTGCTTATTTGACGATGACGACGACGATGATGATATAAGTGGGTAAAGACCTCCCACACACTTGCCCCTAAGAAGTACTCTCCTCGTGTCCAAGTCCTTAACCAAAAAGAAGTAAGGATAAAATTCAGTTAGAACACGATTATCAAGAGTAAACCTATGAACTGAGACAAGATTTTTTGAAGTTTCAGGAACATATAGGATCCTATTTAGATGCAAGTTTTTCACGGGGGTTTTGACAACTGAGCGACCAACATGAGTAATTTTCATACCAGAACCTCTTGCGGTGTGAACTTGGTCCGGTCCATGATACTTGTCCCTGATGGTTAGCTTGTCCAGCTCACCCGTGATATGATTTGTTGCTCCAGTGTCCGCGTACCAGTTGGTGTCGATGCCATAGCTGCTGGTGACGGCATTTGCCTCCTTATCTTCATAATCATCTTCCTCATAGCAATCCCAACATTCACGGGCACCTCCTACATGAAATTCGTAACAGATTTGGCACTGAGGTAATCCCGAGTTGGTTGTTGACGTTGCTGATGCTGCTGTTGTGGACGTCCTCGGTAGTTTCTGCCACCGTTGGTGCCGACACCAGAAGGAGTGGGAGGATGCCTTCCTCTTCCACGCCTCCTATTTCCTTGGCCGCGGCCTCTGTTGTTTTGGGCACGACCCCTGTATGCCAAGTTTGTTGAAGAGTTGAAGCCGACACCTTCTGCCCCATCGCCCAACATCTCCATCCGTTGATCAAAGGCATAGATTTGGGCAAAGAGTTCATCGACACTGGTGGATATCTTGACAGCGTCGATGGCAGCCACCACGGGATCATAGTCGCGGTCGAGACCTGCGAGTACATAGTCCACCATCTCGGGATCTGAAACTGGATGACCTGCTGCTACAAGTTCATCCCCGAGGTTCTTCATCTTGGCGATGAAGGAGGAGCTGGACATCGTGCCCTTCTTGGTGGTGGTGATGGCGATCCGCAGATTTGTAATACAAGTTTGTGACTGCGATGCAAAGATTGTGGTGATTGCAGTCCATAGATCATAGGTATTTTCCTTACCAATAACCTGTGCAAGAATCTCTTTTGAGAGAGAATTCAGCAGATGACTAAGGACTTGTTGATCCTTCTGCAGCCATGGCACATACAGTGGGTTTGGCACCGCAGCCATGGTCTTGTCTGACTGCTGCTGCTCCACCGTGGATGGGGGCGCGGCGTCGGTTCCATCTAGGAGCCCAGTGACCTGCGCTCCTCGCAGGCCGGGCATCACTTGGGCTTTCCATAGGAAATAATTCCCCTTTGTCAACTTCTCAGCTGACGGAGGACCAAGGCCCATAGGAAATAATTCCCCTTTGTCAACTTCTCAGCCGGCGGAGGACCAAGGTTGAGGACGACTGAAGTCGAGGAAGCCATGGAGATGGAGAGGTTTCTGGTAGCTAGATTGTGAAGAGGATGGCTCTGTATACCATGTAAGATTAGATGGAAGCGTTCCTACTCCTCGTGAGGAGCCGCATGGTGTATATTTATGTGCGACAGGAAAGCCCCTATTCGTGGCGTACAAGGCAAGAGTTGATTGCTAGGATACAACTCGTACATGAAAGAAGAGAACAGGAAAGCTACGATAGGGAATAGAGATAAGAGATGGTTGAGATTACATCAAGTTTAAATCATATCATCTAACAATACTTATTACCTTCTGTACAAAAAATGAATTACCAGTGAAAATTTCACGTCGATGATGCACCTTGCGAACGTCAGAGGGTGTCATCATGACTCCTCCCGTTTTGCCCGGACTAGAGGTAACACATCAAGCACACATCGGTTTTTTTGGAACGAAGACGCACGAAGCGACCGATTTTAAATTAATAAAGCCCCAAGGAAGCATCCACACAAATAGTTCAACATTACAAACCGAAGAAAACATAAGTTCCGCGGGCTCGACATCCCGGCAAAGGCTAAGAACCAAGTAGTTTAAGGATCACAAAAGCGGAGCGAAACATAGAGCTCAACGCAAAAGACTCAAGCTTGTTGTCCTTCTTGTCGCGATTTCACCATGCATAGCTTGATCTGCTGCATAATCTCGGTCATGCGGTCCTCATCACGCGTCTTCCCCAACGGTGCCCAAGCCTGACGATTCCAGATTCTTGTTTGCGAGATGAAGCTTGGCGCTTTCCATGGAGGACAGCTCCCCCAGCTTGGCCTTGGCCCGCACACTGGGAGCCCGTTGCACCACTGGTGTCGCCTTGGAGCGACTGGCCTTGCTGCCCGCTTCGGGCGCTCCCAAAGCCGCCCCTAGATCCCCACCGAGCATCGCCGTCGCCGTCGAATTGGACATTGCTTGCTTGCTGGCCGGCTTTCTGCCAGCCGTTTTCTTGGCCTGATGACCAGAGTTGTTGGAGCCACGCCTGGGCGCATGTGTCATGTCGCAACCTTCGTCCACCACACACCCTGAGTCCGTCCCCGTCACCACGAGAGGAGAGGATGACAGGAGAGCAGCAGAGGGGGCCCCAACCACCTCGTGTAGCCCGGCCATCTCCGGGATCTGGGCCATGATGTTGGACCCATACTCGTCAAAGGACAACGCGAGGGAGCGGGCCAGCGGCGGCACACTCACCGCCGTGTCCTGGGTCGCCACCCCCGTGGCCCCAGCATCGGCCGACAAGGCACCCAACTTATCCCAAGTCTCAGTGTCGATAGAAGTATCTTGTAGGCTGCTACCTCTTGAGCATTGCGTTGAATTTTCTTGAAGAGGAAAGGATGATGCAGCAAAGTAGCGTAAGTATTTCCCTCAGTTTTTGAGAACCAAGGTATCAATCCAGTAGGATATTATGCGCGAGTCCCTCGTACCTGCACAAAACAAATAACTCCTCGCAACCAATGTGATAAGGGGTTGTCAATTCCTTCATGGTCACTTACGAGAGTGAGATCTGATAGATATGATAAGATAATATTTTTGGTATTTTTGTGATAAAGATGCAAAGTAAAAAGCAAAGGAAATAACTAAGTATTGGAAGATTAATATGATGAAGATAGACCCGGGGCCATAGGTTTCACTAGTGGCTTCTCTCAAGAGCATAAGTATTTTACGGTGGGTGAACGAATTACTGTTGAGCAATTGACAGAATTGAGCATAGTTATGAGAATATCTAGGTATGATCATGTATATAGGCATCACGTCCGAGACAAGTAGACCGACTCCTGCCTGCATCTACTACTATTACTCCACTCATTGACCGCTATCCAGCATGCATCTAGAGTATTAAGTTCATGAAAACAGAGTAACGCCTTAAGCAAGATGACATGATGTAGAGGGATAAATTCATGCAATATGATAAAAACCCCGTCTTGTTATCCTCGATGGCAACAATAATACGTGCCTTGCTACCCCTACTGTCACTGGGAAAAGACACCGCAAGATTGAACCCAAAGCTAAGTACTTCTCCCATTGCAAGAAAGATTAATCTAGTAGGCCAAACCAACCTGATAATTCGAATAGCCTTGCAAAGATAACCAATCATACATAAAAGAATTCAGAGAAGATTCAAATATTGTTCATAAATAATCTTGATCATAAACCCACAATTCATCGGTCTCAATAAACACACCGCAAAAAGAAGATTACATCGAATAGATCTCCACAAGAGAGGGGGAGAATATTGTATTGAGATCCAAAAAGAGAGAAGAAGCCATCTAGCTAATAACTATGGACCCGAAGGTCTGAGGTAAACTACTCACACTTCATCGAAGAGGCTATGGTGTTGATGTAGAAGCCCTCCGTGATGGATGCCCCCTCCGGCGGAGCTCCGGAACAGGCCCCAAGATGGGATCTCGTGGATACAGAAAGTTACGGCGGTGGAATTAGGGTTTTGGCTCCGTTTTTGATCATTTGGGGGTATGTAGGTATATATAGGAGGAAGGAGTACGTCGGTGGAGCAACAGGGGGCCCACGAGGGTGGAGGGCGCGCCTGGGGGGGAGGTAGGCGCACCCCCTACCTCGTGGCTTCCTCCTTTATTTCTTGACGTAGGGTCCAAGTCTCCTGGATCATGTTCGTTCCGAAAATCACGTTCCCGAAGGTTTCATTCCGTTTGGACTCCGTTTGATATTCCTTTTCTGCGAAACACTGAAATAGGCAAAAAAAACAGCAATTCTGGGTTGGGCCTCTGGTTAATAGGTTAGTCCCAAAACTAATATAAAAGTGGATAATAAAGCCCAATAATGTCCAAAACAGGTAGTAATATAGCATGGAGCAATCAAAAATTATAGATACGTTGGAGACGTATCATAGGCTATCCTCTTGGTCCTCTCCCATGTCTTGCATCTTGGAATCCGGATCCGCTGCAGTGTTAGGGACCCTGCCATCTCCCCGTTGGGTGTTGCCAGGACCAGCACCGCCAAGCCTAAAGCTGCCTGGTGGCCGTGCTCCCCCCGCCAAGTCAGAATCCTTAGGCGGAGGGTTGGAAGGCCCAGCTCCGAGCACCGCCCGCTCGCCACCGCGTTTGGGGAGCACCTCGCGCTCCACCTTGATCTGGAAACCCTCGTGATTGAACCACACTTCCACAAACCCGTTCAGCTTCTCCAGAGCCTTGCACGCTATCTTCATCCTCACCGGTCCCAACCTGATGAGGGACAGCTCATCCACCACAATTGGTCGACCTAGCATCTAGAACTCTTCCTTGATGCGGTCCTCGCGCATGTGCTTCTTAGGGATGACGTGCAACCCTCACCCACGTCTCGGGCATGGCCATCGGCTGCACCTCCTCGTGAAGCATGTCCCGCACCATAGCAGTGATGTCATTGATGGACAAGAACAACTGAGTCACTTGCCAATCCCGGTCCCCGGTCACCATGTGCTGCAGCTCTTGCTTGAGGATGCAGAGGTTGAGCTTCCCAGGCTCCACGGATAGGATAGCTGCATTCTCGATTCTAGCATCCACGGGCAAGTCAGCCTCGGCATCCTCATCGAACTCAAGGTAGAAAAAAACATCGCCTGAGATGGCACTGCCCATGATCTGCAAGTGCAGTTGGCGGTCACACGACGGGCAATGGGGGGAAGCATGACCCTCTTCCTTACAGAGCACGCAGAGAGGCTTGAACTTGCACTTGGATTGAAAGTGGCCCAAGCGCCCACACTTGAAGCACTCGACGCCGGGGACCTCCTCCAATGGAATGGGCTCCTCCGTCGTGCCCTTGGACGAAGAGGGAAGCGCCATCGCCAGCGGCTCCGCAAGCGCCCGCGGCTTCTTGGCTAGTGGGTCACCATGGCCCCCACCACCGTGAGGGTGCACCGCTGGCGTCCTTTCGAGCTCCTGACGCCGTTGACTGGCCTTCTTCTTCTTGCGTTCTTGCAGCTGGATCCACCAAGGGGGAGGAGGACCCCAATCCCCCTCGCGCCCGCCATGGTCTCGGCTCCCGCCGCGCCCCTCTCGGGCCTCGCGCCCGCCCGAGCGCTCCCGCATCGCTCGCTTCACCTTGTCGCGTAGTTTGCGCTCCCTGCGTTGGTCCGTCTCGTGGTTGGAGGTCTCCATTGGCCGCTTGTCAGCCCGTTGGTCACCCATCACCGCCGCCGCGAAAGACTTGAGAAGAGGGGAGGGGGAGGATAGATCTGGAGGGTGCAGGCAGAGTGAGCGAGGCGCCGCACCTCTCTGGAAGTGGCTGGAAACCCTAAATGTGGATCCAGGCAGCCCCGCCGCAGCCATATATAGCCCGTCACGAGCCTTGGAGCAGGCCGAGGCAACGAGGGCCTTGTAGGCCCAGTGGGACTCGAGACGAGGGTCGTGCCCTGTCCCACCCCACCTGGAGCATCCGTCCCGGGCCTATGAGGGCGCACCGGCCCAGGCCCACTAACAAAGCCCGGCCCAACCAGTTCAACCCTAGGCACTGGGGGGCGGCGCTTCCCGACCGCGCTCCGCCACCGCCGGCGCCGCAGGGGAGGGTGGTGCAGGCAGGCATGGCCAGTCCTTCCTAGGTAGGTCTGCCCCGCCCGCGGCCACCAGGCTCGCCGTCGTCTTGGATCTGATGATCCGAGCCGCCCCCACCGCTTCTCCCGGGCCCGAGCCCGAGCGCGCCACCACCAGCGGAAGCCAGATGCGAGAGTCCATGGCTCTTGAGCCACGGCCTCCCGGCGCGAAATGGCAGGCGCGCCCCGCACGCAGACCGCGAGCCTCAGCCGCAAACCCCACGAAGTCGCCGACCGACGGCCCCGCCGGCACCGCGCGCATTAGCTGCTCCTCCTCCGATCCCATGTCGTCATCCTCCGAGTCCTCCGCCTCCAAAGCCCAGAAGCGGTTGCGTCGGGCCCCTACCCCCGCCCCCGCTCCCGCCGAGCCGGCACAGGCAACCGCACCGCTCGCCAGAGGGGACCCTGCGCCGTGGCGGACCGGAGTCCACTCCGCCGGCGAGGAGTCGCCCAGCGCCCGCACCACTGCGAGCACTCTGTTGCCATCTCGTACGCCCAATGGCTCGCGCATTTCGAAAAAGAACACATTGGTTTTTCAAGAACCATGTGGTTGTAGGGCTCGTCACTATGTCGTGTCGATGCAGTCATACTGTCGTAAATGGCGCGATCGTTTCGGTCATCATGATGCGGTCATTGGCATTGTTGAAGTCGCGTCTTGCAAAAAAAATCTATCAGAGAATGTTAGGTGTTCATCTTGTGGACAAGACAACAGCGGTGTATTAACGATGATTGATGAAGGCCACGTTATAGTAGACCTTGGCGATAACGTGTCGATGAAGAACTAGCGGTGTGAAGTAGTGCGTCACATGAAGGCGTCCGTCACTGACGATGTGTGTTGATGCTTGTTGTCGTGCCAAAGAAATCGATAAAGAATTACTCCCTCCGTAAACTAATATAAGAGCATTTAGAATACTAAAATAATGATCTAAACGCTTTTATATTAGTTTACATAGGGAGTACATCTCTTTACACACTGACGTGTCATGTGGATGGTGCATGTCGATATAGCTTCTCATAGTATAGACGTGGTCGACAAATATATAATTTTTTGAACTTGATATAGCCGTACAGCTTGATGTCGTGCTCTGCCTGAAGGAGTTGATCGACTGGGCGAAAAATAGCTATTGCATGAGGCGTCCTAGGTTGGTGTAGATGTGGTCCATGAAGGAATTAGCCCTCTCGTGATTCTAAGACTCGCAGCACGTATGTACTCTCTCTGTTAACTAATACATTATAATATAAGATTTTTTAGATTATTAAAGTAGTGATTAAAAAATCTTATATTCAGTAGGTGGGTATTGTCGAAGTGTATCCACGATGTGTGCAAGATGAAAGGTCTGTTGGGCTCGTGTGGCTTAGCGCAGAGGCGGATTGGTGGATCGGACGGAGCCGTATGACATAGTGGACAGCGCTTTCGAACCTCGACCGGGCCCCGAACCGAGTTGACGATGAGTAAGGACACACGGAAGTGAATTGCAGAAAACCAACATATTGGCGCCTAGGTTTGCAAAAAACACTAGTTTATGAATTTTTGCCATAAACTACTGATTCTCAGTCTAATCTTTTGCAGAAAACACTGATCGGTCCCTTCGGGCATTTTAACCGTGATTATGACATGTGGGCCTCACATTTGATGACTTGGCGTAAAGGTTCAGGTAGACAATGTTATACATTGTTAGATGAGGGATATTCTCAATTTACAAAACAATCCCTGTAATTTTACAGGGACACCCTTCAATAAAAAAAGCGATCAGCTCCACACATAGATTTGGGCTGCCCAAGCAGCGAGCAGAGCAGCAGCATGCCGGCAATGGTCTCGTCGCCAGGAGCCGGAGTAGAGGGAACGACCACAGGTGCGCGGCTTCTGCAGCAGTCGGCGACGAAGCTGGCCGGGCGGGTGGGTGCACCTCGTCCCTCAGCCTGCGGTCGCTAGAGGTCCGGCGTCCGTCGACCTCAGCCTATGGTCGAGCCACCAGAGGAAGCCGCCTGCTATCTAGCAGCCAAGTTCGCCGGATCCACGACGCCGGGACCGCGGTGGATCCATGGCCGCGCGATCTGGATCCGCCATGACCCGCACGTCGTGCTTGATGTCGGTGAGGTCCGGTCACGTGGCCACCATGACGCGGGGACGGCACGGGCGCGAGGGCGCCGTGAGGTCCAGGTAGGTCGAAGCCGAGAGGAGGAAGGATGGAGAAGGGGAGGCGCGGCCGTCGCCGACCCACGTTCGCCCTGCTGCGCGAGGCCACGCGCCGCCGGCTCGGGAAACAGATAGGAGCGATGAAGGAGAAGGGGAGGCATGGCCGAGATGCCGGAATGCGCACCGCCAGCTCGCAAAGAGAGAGGGGGTGGAGAAGGGGAGGCGCGGCCGCCGTTGCTCGCACTCGGGCCGGGGCCGGGGCAGGTCGCACGACTTGGGGACGGCAGTGAAATGGGTGGTGACTTTTTTAAGGCAGTTTTCTTTTTTAGAGAGGGGGTGTGTTTGGCAAAAAAGACCCCTCTAACATTGTTTACTGTGCACCGTCATGCCATGTCACCAAATGATGAGCTCCATCCGTCATAATCATTATCAAATGAGCCAAAGCTGTCAACTAGTGTATTTTACAAAAAATTAGACCGAAAATAAATGGTTTCTGACAGAAATTCGTAAACCGGTGTTTTCTACAAACCTAGACGTCAATATGATGGTTTTTTGCAATTCACTCAACACATGACTATCGTAGGTCGACGAAGGCTGGAAGCGCTAGATGTAGATCATCTGGTGCTGATGCTGATCGATGCATATCAGCTCATGTATGTGTTGCTAGCTGCACAAAAACGTCATGAACTCATACACGAGGCCTCACCTTGCATGGTTCCTGAAGCTGACCGCTCGCCGTGATCTCCATGGAGGAACATGTCGTGCCTGTCGGGTGAACCGTATAAGGCGCATTTGGTTGCCTGGGTTTCCCCCGGATCCCTTCCTTTTTTTCAGGGCCCGAAACCCACGTGCAAACTCTCACCAGGTAAAAATCGGGAGCGACATTTGGACGACCCAATCCGCAGGGAATACCAGCCCGAATCCCTCTCTTTCCCTAGATAGAAGTCCCACGCCTCCGCAGACCAATCCGCAGGGACAGCAGCGAAGCCTCCCCACGAAGCTCCGCCTCCGTTCGCGTCCGTGCGCGGATGGACCTGACAGGCTGCGCGTCCGTGCGCGCATGTGTAGACCTGGCTCGATCAGGCTTGCCTTGGAGATTGTAGTCGATGCGTGTGGATGTGATCGGATCGAGTTCGTTCGCCCTCCCGGCGTGGAGCCGCGGCCTTGATTGCCGGCTCGTTAGGCCGGCCGGCGCTGCGAGTGCCTACGTTTCCTGACATTTGTATTTTCGTTTATTTTTTCAATTTTGACTCTCTGACTCTCTGTAAGTATTAAAAAAAAGTATTTCTTATACTTCTTTTTGCTATCTACCAATCTTAGAGCATCTACGGTCGGACATAGCAAATCCAGCCTCCTATACGCCCGTGAGCGCGTCTGGGCGTGTCCACGAACAGCGCCGGGCGGCCCCTCATATGGGTTGCCGCACACCTCAGATGCAGAGTCTCAAATACATGCAATCTATACACGTCAATCATACAATATAAATTGTCCAAATTCAACAGTTCAAAACAAAAGAAAAACAAATCATAGTTCGACAACAATCCGAACATGCCAAAATGATAGCAATGCCCGAGCGTGACGGGTGCCTCACTGGCTGGCCGGATCACTCGCCGGACGCCATCCATGCCGCCTACTCAGAGGCCATCCTTGCGTCCCGCTCTGCCTCATCCTGGTCGCATGCTCCGCTGCTTCCACTGGCACCCTGTCACCTCGTACACCCTATGGTTGTTGATCTCCTTCTTCTTCTCCGCAAGTCACTTCTTTGCATGTTCATCCAAAAGTGTTTCGTCTGTCAACATGATCTTCGCATCCTCCGCGTCCCGTGCGAGTTGCAACCTCTTCTTCTCAAGTTCAACCTCTCCGTCACAGCGGTCGGAGACGGGCTAGATGACATCTAGGGCGGAGGATCGGGATCGGTGGTGAGGATGGTGAGCAAGGGTGACGGACGGTGAGGGCTCGGACGTGGGAACGGGTGGAGGGAGGCGGGAGGAGGAGGGATAGTTTAATGGATTTGGTGCAAATTATGATGGGGTAGGGATGTCGGGTCCAACGTGACGGACGCGCCCGGCGCCTGGGAGCCCCCATATCCATGCCATATTTGGGCTTGATATTATTTTAGAAAAGGAGGAATCACCCCCGGCCTCTGCATTTGGGAGATGCATGCGGCCATATTATTTATTATTCACAAAGACCTTACAAAGAAAATACAATAGTAAGCCCGAGGCCACCATCTAGACGACATCTGTCGCTACTCCTATCCTTTTGATGAAGGGGTGCCGAATGTTCGGACCAAATACCAAACAGACATCGCACAAAAGCCTAACATTTAACGCCGGATGCCCCATCCAAGCCACATAGGCGGGAATGGGTAACACTCCGGTCCGGCGCACTCTCAGTGAGTACCACACGCACACGCTGTAAAGGGACGTCACCTTCGTCTTCCCTCGATCCATCTCAAAGCATGTACTGACGCATCGACCTTTTATGGCCTTTCTGGCATCGACGCCACCACGACGCCAGACAATGTCGACCTCCTGTGCGTGTCCATCGCCACACATTTGACGTCAAGCCTCCACTACTCCATGCCGCCGAGAACCGCCGCCATGAATATGTAGAAATAAACACCGCTCCACCGAAGAAGCCATCCGTTGGTCCCTCGAGCCCAAGTGCCTCTCCAAGAATGCCGCCCCAAGGGGGTAACGACACATGAATGCCGCCGTCATCCGATCAGCTGATCTAGGGTTTCCTCCGGAGGTATTGGGTGGGGTTGGGAGCTTCACCTCGATGATGCCTTCATGAAGGAAACAATGATAAGGGCATCGTCATCACCGGCTCCGGCCAACGACCGAAGACCTAGTTTTCACCCGGATCCGTCCCAAGAAATCCACCCGGCAACCTATGCACTGTCTCGACCGCCTTCAAAGCCCCAGATCTAGCCGCCTATATCTGGCAACCAACCGCAACAACAGTGTCACCATAGGAGCCCTGGTGCAATGGCCACTACCTGAGTGCGCCACCACTGGAGCCTGGGAGGAGGGCTCTCACCCCACCTCACCAAACCGCGAGAGCCGTCGAGATGATCCCGCACGCTCATCACCGTCTCTGATCTGAACCAATCTGCAGTAAAACCATGAGATCGGTGATGCAGATCCGCCTTGGATAGGGACAACACCACGCCATGCCGTCGCGGGAAGCCCGAGCTTCACCTGCCGCCACCTTCCAGGACCGCCACCCCGGGATCCAGCCGCCGCCGACAGGCTGAGCCGCCGGCCACCGCGACCAAGGCCGCCATGACCCCGCGAGCTCATCGAATGGACGTCGCCACCAGATCTTCCTTGGAGCCTAGTAGCTGCGCCGCCCCCACCCAGCATCACGCCGCCGCCTTGCGCCATCGCCTAGATGCGCCGCCGCGCCGCCATGACGCGGATCGGGGAAGAGCACCCCAGTGCCATGGGTGACCCGCCTCACCTGATCTGGCGCGGGAGGGAAGAGAGCCTCCGCCGCCGCCATCAGCCGCCTGGGGCTTCGCCCGGCGACCTCCTCTAGCGGCGGCGGAGGGGATGGGGAGGATGGACATGCCCGGTGGCGGGGGCTAGGGTTTCCAGCCGAGCCGCCCTAGCGGGAGGGCGACGCGGGGGGCGATGCTGTTGCTAGATCATCTCAAATTCGTTAGCCATGAGGGGTGCCGGTCAGCCCGGGCGCCCCATATCCGCCTCATATTTGAGCCGGTATGAGGGACCGTGGCATGAACAAACTAAACAATACACAAGTATATTTCTCAAAATACACGGATGGTTCCATCGGCCATGGCATAACAAACTAAACAATACACAAATATTTCTCAAAAATAAAGTAATCACAAGTTAAAATATATCGTGATTACGTTGTAATCTAATTGTCCAAAAAAAAGGTGATATGATCATCTAAACATCAAGTGAGCTTCTTGCGAGGAGTGGTGTCGGTGTAACCGATGCCCTTCCTCTTTGTGGGGAAGACCATGAACACAAAACTCGACAGAAATGCGATGCCCAACGGCAGGTTCTTGAGCAGCTCTGCGGTGTTCCTGCCGGCGTTGGGGAAGAAGCAATTTTGTAGCCCCACGTCGCTGAACGCCACGGTGAGAAAGACCAGCGCTGTGAAGATGGCGTGCAAAAAGTCCAGTGGCCTGATGCGGAGCCTCCGGAACTCAGCTGGAGTCCACTTCAGCTTCTCCTCTTCGTCGGAGAAATTGAACACGTTGAAGCCGCGTGGTGTGGCGACGCCGTAGTAGAGCTTCTGGTCGCGGCCGAGGACACTGTCGGTGAAGGAGAAGAGGATGCACAGGGCGGCGAGGATGATGACCAGCGCGGCGGTGAGCCACTGGTTGGAGGCCTCGCACTTGCCGTGGTTGGTAAAGGACGGGGATAGAGCCTGGTACGCGAGCATTGTGCCCGTCGGCAGGAGCTGCGCGAGGTTCGCGGCGCTCGACATGACCTTGTCCGTTGCCTTGGATGCTGGTCCGGCAGCTGCTGCAGGTGCTATGGTCACGTCACCGGCATCATTAGGCATGGCCGGGACTGTCCCGGCCGTCGGCTGGCCGTTGGTTTGTGGACTTGGAGGCATCTGGATCACGGTGGATGATGGAGGAGGAGACGCCATTGTGTGGTCCTAAGCTGTTCCATTCGTGTGGCAACGCAACGTTGGTGTGTATATAGGTGAACCCTCTACGAATGGTTCTACCGTTGGCCGCGTCGATTTGTCTACGTGGTGTGGCAAGCTAGCTGAAGCCCTGCACATGTTGACTTCAACTATTCTAGGCGTGATCAGTCGTTTCTACGTGTCTTGAATTGTCTTAAGTTTGCATCCCACGTACTTGGAACTCTCTAGATTTTCTTTGGTTAAACTTCCACTAATGGCAACAAAAACGTCGTGGTCCTGAACGTGCGACGATGTCTTCTTCCCCGAAAGTGAGGAAATGAATTAGTTCAAGATCACTTGTTTCCAGTAGAAATCTGCAAGCTTACCTTTCACTCAACTAGCACAGTGCCGTCTGGCAAATGCGAGGACCCTGCCTTTATTGCTCTAAATTTTTGTAAAAAATTAATAAAAAAATTATATTCATATTGTGCGCTTAGAAATCAATACTGTGACTCTATAGCCACTGCTAAATCGGATATCATATGAACGCATACATATTACAGGCCTCACTGGTATGCATGACATATTACAGGCCTCACTGGTATGCATGATCTTAAAACATAAGAATTTTGATGGAAGTGCAAGATAGAAGAAGACTTGGAAGCACAAGAATTTTGTAAACTGTGCTTTTGGTTCAATAAATGTCCAACCACAAGAAGAAGAAAAACTCCATTTGTTCCAAAATATAGTGCATAATAGATTTTTGCAAAATCAACTTTGTAAACTTTGTGCAACATTAGAGAAATTCTTGTCAACGTCTACATTGCCAAATCATTACCATTGGATCACGAAATATATTCTCAAATGACAAAACAATGGGATTTTATAAATTGGTCAAAGTTTATGAAACTTGACTTTTGAGAAAACCAAGATGCCGCATCTATATGGTGATATTTTATATATTGGTCGATATTGTGTGGTATAGTAAACATATACCGCATCTGTATGGCAATTTTAGAATATGCCACAACTATTGTACTGAGGGTATTCTATGGTAGTCTGGATGGAACCCAAATCAGGAAAGACTCCTCGATACACACACATGCGTGCGCGCGCGCACGCACTCACGCAACGCAACGCAACGCAACACACACCTGTATGACATATGTGATTTTTTTTTAGTGTCCAATCAGACAAAAATACTTCATGGACTATACATTTAAGAATGAATCATAGAACACATTTGATATCATACAGACTGAAGAATTTTCCATGACCAGCCTTTGAGTCTTCTAAGCACATATATGTTTGGCATGTTCCATTCTTTCTGAGAAAGCACCACAGAAATGGGGAGGTGAAGTTAGATATAAAAAATTGACAATATTTGTGTTGGAAGTTGAAGTGGCGCATAGAAGTACCATTAGTTTCGCTCCAGCTAGCGGTACAACATTACATGTCGGGACCCTGTTCATGAATCATGTATCACTATGGCAAAAAAAACTCATGTAGAAAATATCCGCACATAACAAAGGAAGTCATGATTTCAATTACAGAAAGTGGAAATCATGATCTCATTTCCATGGTTCCTCACTTTGAAGCATGAAACAGCCACCACGCCCAAAAGTGGAGCCATGGCCAACCGCGAGACAAAGATCGCCACATACGGCTTAGCTAGTGCACATTAACTCGAGCTATTCATACCTAGAAATATGGACATACATCGAGCCAAGGCGAATAGACAATGACTTGTATGAGGTGGAAATTCATATTCGATCGGCATGCCGAGTATGGACTAACAAATGTAAACGATAACTCAATAATTTTCTTATAGGATATATTATATTATATTATATTACATTGGGTCCTTGAGTTCAAATTTTGATACCATTCTTAATTGGAATAAAATACTACGATTTTTTTGGTCTGTTGAATAAATTTGTTGTTTGTACCTTAAGTCGTCAATTACTTGTGTATGAAATATCATAAACCTCATGCAAAGTTAATTATTCCATTGCCACATTAATGCATGCAAAGTTAATTATTCCATTGCCACATTAATGATATCTATCAAATTTTAAATGGAGATCTTCTAAATCTCCACTTTCATTTTACCATTACTCATTGTTCATAAGAAGCTACTGCTCGAGAGAAAGGTGCTTGAAGATTCATGGAAAATTGCTCATAAATCTTCCTGGATGCCTCCAACACCTAGTTCCTCCGATTTCTTGCTCCAATCAATTTCCAGCAATCCTACATTTTAGATGAACTCATCGATATGATAGCCTTACCACCCATAAACAACATTCAACTAGATAGATGAAGAATCATGACCGCCACAAAACAGGACACCGATGCTTGATAAAATCTAGGAAACCCACTGAAGAGGCGGTCAAATCAATCCTAAACTATGAGGCTGCTTGAAATGCTTAGGAAACTCACACCACAATAACATCACATCAAATCAAATTGGCTATGGATTTATCCAAATATCGCAATACGGAGACCTTCAATTTTTCATATGGGGGTGGTGGGAGATGGAGGGTCCTTTGGTTGTTGTGTTCATCCAAAAGGGCAGGTGTGT
>NC_041392.1:90183351-90200790 GCF_002162155.2 Triticum dicoccoides | reverse complement strand
GAACCTACGTCTTTTAAAGGCCGGGAGCAATGGGAACTTAAATCCACGAGGCGGTGTTCATAGGTTGGTATTTCGTTTTGTTTGGTACCATCCCGGGTTTTCATCCCATGTTTTATCTATTACGTGAATATTTAGACAGAGGGCTGATTTTGGCATATGGTACCCTCATGGGCATCACCGTTTTCCAGGTTGTATATTTGTATAATAGTTGATGGAGTATTGAATAGTATAGGTGGTACATAAGAGCTTCTCTTTCTGATTTGGTCCCTTGAGACTTAAAGTGGTTTGATGGATACCATGATGATAGTTTCACACACGTGGTAGTCATTTCAATACAAAAAATCGTAGTTTAGGAATTTTTACAACACCAAAAAATAAAAAATAAATAACTAATTAGTAAAATATATTGGTAATTGATTCTAGATCTTTTCCGTTCCTGAGCTGGTCCTTGATTTTATTGAAGTGAGAGAAATAAATACTAATATATTAATCTTACATTCTTAAGAAGTTGATCCCCACTACTGTCAATTCTCTCAACATGCAGCCCGTCCACGTCATTGTCTAGCCACCTCAGCAATTTCCATCCACGTCACTTT
Organism: Triticum dicoccoides; assembly: GCF_002162155.2. Lineage (NCBI taxonomy): Eukaryota > Viridiplantae > Streptophyta > Magnoliopsida > Poales > Poaceae > Triticum > Triticum dicoccoides. Next base: position 90,200,194 of record NC_041392.1, on the reverse strand, counting down.
AACTCTTGGTTTTTTTCTCCATGTTCACGTAGCATCACTTGATGGTATTCCACCCCGAAAGTTTTTTTACTAGCACGTGGCTTCAGTTACTGCTATTACAACCCACGAGAGAGCCTGACATCCTACGAGATGACCCCTGTGTGGTCCACAATATGCGCCCCTCCCGTTTGGATCTCTATTCCTCGACCAGCGGAAGCAGAAACAAACCTCCCCAAAACGAAACGTCTTGAATCCCTCATAAGTTGGCCTCCCCGTCTCCCATCCCCATGGTATCAACCCCCGGCGAAGCGACGAACGCAAGAGAAGCCAGCCTCCTATAGGGTTTGTGGTGGTCATCCCTCCTCTAGGGTTTGCGGCGGCCGTCCCGGGGCAAAACCGGCGGGTACAATGGCGACGGTGGAGCAGCGACCGGATCTCAAGAAGATCGATCTAGAGGCTGGCTGGTGCATCAATAATCTCATCAACATCGTCGAGGGCAAGCCAGAGCCGCAGTTCAGCTCCAAGGACTAAAGGAGGAAGACACGTAAGTCGACTCCGTTGCCTCCTCCCTCCGGACATGCCTCGGCTCGGACCGATTCGTTCTAATCCAGTGCTGATCTAGGTTTCCCCTATTTTTCTCTATTTGTACTAGGCCCAATTTGTTCTAATCAGGTGTTGATCTAGGGTTTCCGCCCCCTGTTTTTCTATATTTGTCGCGCATCATGATATACAACATCTGCACTACTTGCAGCAGCTTTACGACATGTTCCTTGCATACTGGCAGGGGTATCATCTCGGCTGTGTTGGGCATTTGTCTTATTCAAGTATGTCCAATGGAATTTATGCATGGGCACGTATTCATTGTTCAAGTATTACATTACCAAGTAATTTGTTCCCGTTGAATAGCTCTATGTGCCACTATCTGTAAGTAGACTCTCTCAATCTATTTTTTGTTAAATATCTTGATGTATACACAAGGAAGACTATCTTCTTTCGTGCTTCAGTTAACTGTTTTTTTTTCATGCTTCAGGTGGACTGAGTTAAATATATTGATGTATACACAAGCCATCATAATTACCTTGCTGCTTTCTAAACAGCATACTGAAGACTGTCTTCTTTCGTGCTTCTGGTCACTGTCATGTTTCATGCTTTAGGTGGACTAATTATAAGCATTACGTCCTAGGTGGTAAATAAAATAACTCAACCAATTTCAAAGTGATGTGTTACTTGGTGCTGTCCAACACTGGAACGTTTTTCCACTTCTTATTTTCTTACTGAAGTTTAATTCGCACACATGCTACAGTGTGAAGGTACATGCAAATTTTATGTTTCTGAGTTGATATACATATTTTACTATATATCATGATGGCTCGCTTCTATACCTACTAATAAAGCAAGGTGTGCTTCTCCTGTTTTTTTATCCGTTCACCATCGAAAAGATTTTTTTCTATTCGAGGTGGTACTAAATTTGTGTCCGTTCGTCTATTATAAAAGGAAAAACGCCAGAATTTCGTACATGGGCCGCCCACAGTGTGGCCCAGCCAAGCCAGCCCATTTATTTTCGTACCCACGCACGTAAGACGACCCTATTTATCGCATAGAGCGTGAAATAGTTGCAAATTCGCACAGGGCGCCCAACCTGGGTTGAACCAGTTTCCTTTATTTTGTTCTGTGTTATGTTTCTATTTTTCTTTTTCCCTTTCTTTCTCCCTTTCTTTCCTGTATCTTTTGTAAAAAAAATCATGATTTCAAAAAAATTCGATTTTTTACAAATGTTTAGCATTTTAAAAAATACTCTGTTTTGAAAAATGTTCAGAACATTACATCTTGGTTGTCATTCCAAAATTGGTTCAGGTTTAAAAAAATGTTCCGCTTTTTCTTTGTGTTTTTTCAAAGTTGTTAGAGATTTCCCAATAAAAATAGCATTTTAAAAATGTTCCAAATACGTAAAATATTCTTGTTTTGGTGAAAAGTTTACATATTCAGAATAATGTCCGAGTTAAGGAAACACATTTTCAAAAATTGTTCCGAATGTTCAAAATATGTTTCCCTTTTCAAAAAAATAACAGAAATATAAAAATGTTCATGTAATTATAAAAGGTTCATGTTTTCAAATAAAATTGTGAATTTTGAACATTTCAAATTTTGTTGTGTATTTCTGAAAATGTAAAGAATTTATAAAATGTTTGAGATTTTCAAAATTATTCATGTTCCCAATAATATTCTGTAATTTATATTTTAAAAATCAAAATAAAAAATAAATAAATCTGACATTGGAGTATGTTCTGAAAGGTTTAAGTTGGCCACTAGTTGATAGGACTCGTTTCTTCAAGTGGCTAGCAACACGTAGTTGGGCCTTTGAGGGCATTATTTCGATCCTTCAACTCATCATTTTTTTTGAATTTTTTCGCGTCCTACAAACACAGGTCGTCTTGGAGCCTACCAGTGTGCTGGCCCATACATGAACTCATGTGCGTCTCACGCGCTATTTTACGCTACTAGCGTCATATAGTAGCCCACACGCAGTTGGCCCAAGAGAAAATTTTGGTTCGTCGCACATGCACTATTGGGCCTCACGCACTCTCATACTGGGTTGTTCGAGGGAGCAAATTTTTTCTTGGGCCAATAAAAGAGAATATGTTGGTTTGGCTCGAATAAAAAAATGTGGGCACATGAGCGCTAAAATAATAAAAGAGAATAAACCCTAATAAAGAAGGAACATTAATGTCTCATTATGCGCTAAATATGCTAATGAAACGGGATTTACGACTTACAATTAGTAATATGTCTGGTTACGCCATTGTACACCATTGTAATAGAGAGTGGTCGAAGCAACCGTGTCTCGAAGGTTGTCGCATAGCTACCAAATGAGGAGGCAGACACAACCCGGAGACAAAGGCGGACCCGGAGGAAAGAAAGGACACGAGTTGAATGGTTACCGCCACGCCGACTAACCCTGCCAGTATCAAGATCTCGTGGGACAAACATGACCTGCGAGAAGATCACAATTCCTCTCTCGATCGCACCATCGCACCGCCATGGAGATCATTTTTGGTGGACACATCAATTATCTCTCTCATTGCTTCTCGCAAAGAAATACCTCTCATGTTGCAATGCACGGGCATATGTGCTAGTCCTTTTTAATTCAAAACCCACAATAGTTCCTCTATACTAACGTATGTGTAAGTGTTCCATGTAGGTTTAGTTTCTTTTGTTTGGTCGATGGCAGATCAGCAAAACTGAATAGCGTTCTCATATATGGATCTCATCTCAGATTTCATGGCCTCAAGCCATTTTGCGGAATCTGGACTCATCATCGCTTCCTCATAGTTCGTAGGTTCGTCATGGTCGAGTAACATGACCTTCAGAACAGGATTACCATACCACTCTGGTGCGGATCTTGCTCTGGTCGAGTAACATGACCTCCATATTTCCTTCATATACTTGACCATGTCGAGTAATTATGTGCTCAGTCCCTCCTGGACAGCCAGGCCAAACTGGCCGGTTTCTCTCTTCTTCTCATGTAACATGTGAGGTGGGTGTTGCAGCTTGAAATAGCCATTACAAACTCATAAATTAATGGGCATCTGAGGAGACAAACGATGGGCTTTATAATGCCATTCTCGATATGAATCTCGACATCAACTCCCTACCTAACACCTCCATATAGTATTTTTTATGCTGACTTAATGATCATTGTCTTTTTCAGGTCAAAGGTCTTGACAATAGTATATTTAAAGTTACGTTGCACACATTCATAGTTCTTGATGGAATAAATTTTCTTTCTTCCGACTTTTCACTTATTCTATTGCTATACTATTCTCCATTAGTTCACGTCTCAAAATGTCATTTTGTTTGTTTTTGAGAGTTGCAGGTTAGTGATTGTCAACTTTGATGCATTGGTACTAGATTTTAAGTTAAGTTAATCTAAGTGACATTTCTGTACAAGTTTTTGTGTATGTGGCAAAAAAAATTGTCTCCTATAGTTATTTTGTTCTGGAAGATAGTTATGGATTACTTGCATTTTTGTTACTCCAAGAATAAGAATAGTTGTTCAGCTCACGTAACATGATAACCGCACATACATGGATCCAACATCCGAATTTATTACTTTTAGCTATATGCTGAATCTGATGTACTCTTTTCATGTTGTCACTTAAAGACTTCTTTGTTTTGTATTTTTTTTGTATTAACTCATCATTTCAATCCTTTGCATTAACACTCATTTGAAAGATATGCTTTCCCCACAAAAATAGAAATGCTTTGACGCACATGCAAGTCACTATTTTTCTTTACACAGCGTATCTCTCCACATTAGAAATTTTAGCACAACATATCACGCAGCAACGCGCGGGGATTCATCTAGTTTTGTAGTATATTTTACCTTTTTCTTCAGCCGTGACTTTGTGACAGTTTTTACATCATTCATAATATCTTGCCGGGCTAAAATAAATGATCTTGCCACATTTCCCCCCATAGTGGTGACACTTGAAAAATTGTAATGTTTTTTACTGAGAACATCCTACTTGTACATATTTCAAATCCCCTCAAATTACCAGTATATAGAAGCATGTCAAATCCCCTCGAATTTCAACAAATTATCAAGTTATCCCAAATAGGTGCGGCTAGATGCACCATACTTCTCCCATTAGGGGAGGAGCCAAGATAGACGTGGGGGAACGAAAGAGATAATGTCACTACTGACATATATCGGTAAATTAAGTCTCTCGTAACATTGTGTAGCAATTCCAAACAAACATTTGTTGTATTCTGACTTTTCATCTTTGAACTCAAAAACTATGGCCAACTGAAACGAAAGGTAAGAGATACTCTAGCAGAGTCGTCATATTTGTCCAATCGCCATAAAAACCGCCATTAACGATTTTGACCAAAAAAAGCACTCTAGCAGAGTCTTCATCTTGTAAGGGATTGTCATAGTATATATGGAGCACCCTCCTCACAGTCGCCATATATGGCGTCTCGAGGATACCTTTTGAAGCGTTGTCCATATGGTAGTTACCTGTAATTCCGTGTGGCGATGGAGGCTGCGAATATAGGATATGGAGGCTGTCAATACGATGACTCTGCTAGAGTTGCTCTAAATTAGATCTATAACCCTCCACACTACGAATCCATGATGACAAGTGGCCTCCCCGGCTCTACATCAATCCATGCACAGTCATGGCATTTTAAGTACAACACGAATCATAGTCTATGAATCTATGTTTCAGTACGAACACTGTTACGGTTTACGAGTGATAACTAGTGTGTTGGTGGTTGGAATTTGCTCAGTATTTGGTGCCTGGCGATTCATGTGATTCTTGATTCAATTGAAGGTGGGAGGAACATAGGGACGCATTAAGCATTTGATTTAATTGATTAATCTGCCGGTGCAAGTTGCTTAAACTCTGAACTGAACAAGTGACCTTCTCAGTGTTACCACTAATATGTCTGTGTGTGTTTGTGAGTGCCTGCCAACATGGTTCTCGGACGAACCTTCCAGCTCGAGTACCTACTTACAACGAGCAACGGTAAGCGGAAAAATATTTCACCTTTGTGAGGTGCTTTGGAAGGGAGGATGCAGCCATTCGGTCCCTGATCTGTAACACGTTGCTACACTACAAAATGGTTGTTGTCGTCAGTGTCGCCCATTTTTATACCCACGGCTTGGAAATTTATCTAATGGGCAGGCGTATCAGCATACATAAATCCAGAGATGGCTGCCGTGATCTTGCCTTGGAGGTGGATGGAGACTTCATATGATTTTGAATCAATTGATCGGGAGGGAGAAACATATATGAGGGCATTAATCCGCGAGTATAATTCACTTCTTACCCTGGTCATGATTCTATGACAGCTTTTATATCTTTGACACACGGCAGCTTTTATATCTCTTTATTATATATTTCTCAAACTGAGAAACTATACCTACCTGTTAGGATTTTGTGTCACCTGATGATTGGCAGACAACTCAGACGTGTGTTTGTCACGAGCATACAAAAAATATGTTGAATTCCCTCGAATTTCATCTCACTCTATTAAATTGGCAATTGTCCCAAATAGGCCCGGCTACACTAGTGAAAAAAGTCTAACTATGGCGTGTCAAAAACGGCCTTGCTAGCGTAGACATACGACGCCACTAATATGACGCCATTGCTAAAATGTAGTGGCGGCGTTGGAGGAGCAGTATCATACATCGTGCTGACGTAACACCTATCCAGCATTAGCACTAAGTCCATCATAACTCTGGCGTGCCTGCTCGTCCAACGCCAGCAAATAGTTTTTTTGTAATAAAAAAATTACTCATCAACACTAGCTAGCTACTTACTTAATAGATACTACTGAACACAATATACTCATCAACACTAGGTACTTATTTAATAGATAATCATTACATAAAGAGGCTCATGAACTCAACAAGTTGATATTAAACTTCACATAAGTTCACTCAAGTACTCTAGTTAATGGATCATCATGAACTAATAAGATGAGCTAGCTAGCTACTTAAAAAAACTAATCTTCAGCAACGATTATGCCCAGCTGCATTAACTTCTTTCTATCCGCCTCTCCTTCTCTTCTGAAATGATCTAGGTCCATCTTCAGGTCAATCCTCTCACCCCTGAGGCGTCTCCTATCCTCCTTCAGTTTATCCCGATCCTCGACGAGCTTATCCCTCTCGTCTCTAAGCTTATTAGTCTCCTGAACGAGCCGAACAACGTCCTTGCGTAGCTCTTTAATCTGCCCCTTTAGATCGTCATTTGGCCCTTGCACGCTCTTGATGACATACTCAAAAGTGTTTAAGGATTCATTGTTGGCCATGTCCACATCGCACACCGACTCATTAACGTTATTGCCTCCAAAATTGGCCATGATCTACAAACACATCGCGTATATATACGATCAAGATAATATGCAATGTAAAATAGTTCATGTGTTGGAAAGATATGATTTTGTTAATTAAGTAGAATAGATAAAATTATGAATCTATTTTGATAAATAAGATATAGCAAACTGACTTCTATACATACACATACTATCATATATAAAAATAACTTCTGAATAACTTCTGTCAATCACTACAAAAATATATGTAGATGGCATCACAATGTCAAACAAGAATTTTTCTTAGTGCTGACAAGAACCAAACATAACAATAATAACAAGCAAGTTGATAATAATTCCAATCAATGTATGGCAAGTGATCTAATACACTTACACAAATTCTACAACCTAACTGATCTATACAGAGGCATGTCAACTTGTCAAGTAAACAAAGAAAATTATGTTCTTTTATGGGAGTAAACAATGGAACCCTGATCTACAATTTTAACAATTTGAAAAAACAATTTGATTTACATATACCAGTCAACCTATACATAATTTCTACTAAACTTGCTCAGATCCGTCAATGGAGGAGTGGATCTAACCATGGCAGCGGCAAGGGGGGCGGCGGCGTCGACTTTGGTCCAACGAGAGTTTGTGTCCAGCTAGCTACGACCGGGCCGGGTGGGGTGTGAAATGAGAGTGAGCGGTGGACTTGGGTATTTTACTAGGTCATTGCTGGCATTGGAAAAAATGGCAACGCCATAGCTAATCACAGGCCAAATAAAATGATGGCAAAATAAGCATAATATAATTATATACTATGGCGTGCAAAGAAAAATAACGCCAGCACTAACAAAATAACTATGGCATGTAAAGAAAACCAACGTCACCAGTGATTTCCAAACGGTGAGTGTATATGGGCCAATAGATTTGTGGCGTTTACAAAACAATGAACGCCGGCACTATACTTGTAAAGCTGGCATACGGATTTGGCCTACACCAGCACTATTTGAAAAAAAATAGTGCTGGCGCGGATGGAAAATGCTGCGCCACTAACGAAAGTTGTGGCTAGCACTTTTTCCACTAGTGCTAGTTGTCCTGTATTTCGCTCGCGCCATGCTGGATACTCCCCCAGTTCGTCAATCTTGACATAGAGCCCGGGCTTGTTAGTTGGGGAACAATGATATAAATAGGGGGAAATCATAGCATTGTCAACTAATAGGTAAATTGTGCAATTTCAAAAAAATGAGGTAAAAACTAGCACAAGATCACAACTAGAAAGTTGTTTATAGTTGTCTGAAGGAACATGTAGCTTTCAGTGATATGTCTACCGGCAAATACTTCCACAATCGTGATCTCCATGCATGCTAGTGCCACGCTACCTCATTTTTATTTTCATTCCACCCCGCTCAGTTTTCTCTTTCCTCGATGCTCCTGAGCATGGGTGCGTTTTCTGGTATTGTTGGAAACACATGCAAAATCCACTGTGGTGTTAGTAACCTTAAGTTTTTTAATGACTTGATCAAAATTATTTGAAGACATTTTTCGCATTGTCATAATAGTTAAGGAATTTTCAAATTATGCTATTGCATAATGAAATAGGTGTTACTTACACTAACTGAAATATCATAAACCTTTTTGCAATGTTAATTTGGATATAGTAATGCTATTAACATTATTATAAACCTATTTTAGACTAAGATCCTCCGACCCTTGACTTGGCTCTTGTTGAAGTACATATGGATTCCCCAATCTTTTTCATTAGCTCAGACTTTGGCTCTATTGGTTGTGCATGAAACTTAATAGTTCTTACAACGGTTGGTTACAAACTACTTGTTTTTAGGATCGTGCAAGATGATCACTGATATTCCGCTCGTAAATCTTTCTGGATGCCTCCAACACCTAGTTCTACTCGAGTATTGATTCCAATAACTCTCGAGCAATCTTGCATCTCGGTTGAACTTGCTGATATGAGATAGCCTTGCCACCAACAAAACAAAACTCAAACAAATGGTTCAAGATTCAAGACCACCATCAAACAAGACACCAATGATTAAGGAAACCTGGAAATTAGGTGAACAAGCGATCAAATAGATCCTCAAATATTGAGACCAACTAGAATGCTTAGGTAATCAGCGTCACAATAGCAACATATCAAATCAAATTGGTTGGGAACTGATCTAAGTCTTGAACTCCCGGGAGACCGAGAGCTTTCCATTGATAGATGATGGTTGCAGGAGAGGGAGTGTCGTCTAGTTCTTGTGTTTGTGCGTGATCAGTATTGTGATGAAAGAGGGTCACGTGTGCCTTTTGAAGTCCATGGGCGATGTAAACTTAAATCCTCATGGGGTCATTGAATGGTAAGGTTTTCATGTCGTGATTTTCCTTTATTGTGTGCTTCTTTAGTTTGAGGGCTAGTTTTGCCATGTGGAACCCCATGGACATCACTTATTTTCTAGGTGGTACATTTGTACAATAGCCAATGCAGTATTGAAGAGCAGAGGTGGCCCCCTTTAAAAATGTGTTGCTTCATGTTAAAGCACCCCATGGATAACAAGATGTTTGATGCATCATTGAAGAGCAGGGGTGGTCCATAGGACAACTTCCGAAATGTGCTTCTTCGTGTTAAGGAGGTTTGATGGATAACATGAAGATGTGATCATGTCCACACTTATGAAATTACATATCTACCCTTATGAATAAATAAACTAAAATAAAATAAAATACGGCTACTGGTCCCATGTTTTTTAATATTGGCCTTATCTATTTGGTGCTTTTCGGTACTGCTATTTTGGTACCTCCTATTTTTTCAACGTTCGATTCCTTTCGATTGACGGCTTTTGATTTTTCCAATCACCATGAAACCTATATAAGTAGAAAAACGACGGCGCCATATAAATATGGACAGAGGGAGGATGTGACTATTCTCTGACGATGTATTTCCTGGTTTGCCTGTAAACATTTTAGTGATCGGCGCATGCTGAATTTTCTGTTTGGCTGGTGAGCTGCTCACTGCAGAGTATGCACATAATACGAAATGAACCACAGAGTACCCGAGAACGGTCCATTTGAGCTTCACCGTGAAGAGCTCATTTTAAAGGCGTGAAGCTCAATCTCAACAAAAAAAGTAGATACATTCTTGAGTGCAGATATCAATCGACATGGTCTCCGGGACGGTTTGGAGCTTTGGGAAGGGAGGATGCGGCCCTCTCTTGCCGGGACCTATAGCATGATTTCTCTGATGGAGCAGGCGCATCAGCGTAAAACTGAGAGATGACAACATTTTTTTCAAGGATACGTCAAAGGTTGACGTATCAGGTTCAAAGATCAAGAGAGCCTAGAAAGGCATATAATTTTACAACTTATCCACGGCTATCATAGCCAATCATGGACATGCGGATTACTCACTACTAGCCCACCCATCTAGACTATCCGGAAGTGACCTCTCTTCACGCAACAGCCCAGCGGCCCTCCAGTCTTGCCCTTCTAAGCCGATCCTCCTAAGAAGCTCACTTGTGGAAGGGATCCTTCCGTTGAACATCATATCATTTATGTGCTTCCATAGCAGCCATGCAACTAGCGCGATTACAGTCCATGTCTCCTTCCTAAGCTTTGGTGACTGATTCTAGTGGCTGGCCCAGTGAGAGAATTACAAGTGTCTGTCATCAGACTTTATCTTTCCACTGTGAACTCCTTTGTTGTTGAAAATCGGCTGGCCGGATTTTCCTTTTGGGATTGAGTCACTCGTACATTGAATCAGAGTATTTCGTATAACTCTTACTTAACAGACTTAGTGGACTGATTGATTGTTTCTTAGTTAGGATTTTCTATTCCTCCTAGCTTGCGAAATTCCCCTCTGCACTTGCAGCTTTTGTGGATTTACAGAGGTCCACCATTCTACCAAGTTGGTGTCTGCAGTAGGTAGCCAAGCTAGCTTATCCCAGTGGTCAAGGATGGAGAACCACACTTGTCTAGCGAACACACATCCAAAAAGGATGTGGTTGATCGTCTCAGGGGATTGATCACAGAAGGGGCAGGCTGTCGGGTGTGGTAGGTGTCGGTGCGCAAGCCTATCGGCCGTCCAGCACCTCTCCCTTGCTGCCAACCATGTGAAGAACTTGCAGGTCGCCGGCGCCCTTGACCACCAAATTTGTGATGCTCCATTAGCCTCTACTCTCCCAGCAAAGAACACTCGGTAAGCCGATCTCGCCGAGTAGCGGCCATTATTCTCCGAAGCCCAAACCAGTTTATCTTCAATGTTCAGCAGCCGAATGTGTCAAGTTCTGTCCACGAGCTGCAAAAATTCGCTCAGCTCCTGAGGGCCCATGTTTGGCGACACATCCTGCCACCATCCGTCAACTACGTCTTGCCTCACCGTTTGTTTTCGTGCCCTTCTCTTAACAACCGCGAATAGCCTTGGCATGAGATCGATCTTGGATTCGTCCCTCCTCTAGCCACCAATCCGTCCAGAACAGTGCCACCTCACCATTTCCTAGATTACACTTGGTCGCCGCCTTGTATATGCTTAGGGAGTCTGGAGATACTTGCAAGTTGAACTCACTCCATGGCCGATCATGCTCAGTTCTCATCAGCCAAGGCCATCGCGCTCTAAGCGCTGTGTTGAGGAGGCGCAAGTTCGGTATGCCGAGACCACCATACTCCTTCGGTGTGCAGACTTGGTGCCATGCGACCATACAATGGCCACCGTGCACCTCGCGGTGCCCCTTCCTGAAAAACACACGGCATATCTTATTTGCCGCTTCAATTGTTTTGACCGGTAGATCAAGCGTCGCCATCGCGTGAATGGGCATGGAGGCCGGCGTGGTCTTCAGCAGCTCCAACTGCCCAGCCCTGAATAGGAGTCTTGCTTGCAACGCAGGAAGTCGATCAGCCATTCTATCCACTAGATACTCCAATTGTGATGCTGATATTTTGCGCAAACCCAGTGGTAGTCCCAGGTAGCGGCATGGCCACCTAGCGACTTGGCATCCCAGCTCATCCGCAATCGGCTGCACTTGTTCATCTGAACAGCGAATAGGGTGCGCAGAGCACTTGGCCATGTTCGTGCGAAGCCCCGACGCCATGCCAAAATCTTCCAGTAGCGCAGCACACGCCCTAAGGCTCTGGAGGTCTGGTCTGATAAAGGTGACAACATCATCCGCATAAATTGAGGTCATGTGTCGTAATCCCGCATGCGTAAGAGGTGCCATCACGCCATCAATTGCCGCGTGCTGGAGCAAGTGGTGCAGACCTTCCATGACCATAACAAACGGTAGGGGAGACATAGGATCTCCCTGCCGCAGACCTTGCCGGTTGTAAATAATTTCCTCGAGGATTCCATTGAGTAGAACTCTGGTTGAGGAGGAGGCAAGGAGGCCAGCCACCCATGCGATCCATTTTGGGCCAAATCCAAATTGTTGCATTACTTCCATTAGGAACGCCCAATCCACAGTATCAAATGCTTTGGTAATGTCTAGCTTGAGCATGACAGAAGGTGTCAAGGAGGCATGCAACCTTTTTGCTGTACACTGCACCATCGTGTAGTTGTCATGTAGGCATCTTCCTCTTATGAACGCACTCTGGTGAGCTCCAACCAATCACGGCATATCGCTAGTGACCCGTGCCGCGAGCACCTTGGCAGCAAGCTTGGGGAAGCTATGTATCAAGCCGATAGGTCTATAGTCCTGCACTTCAAGTGCATCGGCTGATTTTGGCAACCGAGTGATGAATGCCTGATTGATAGAAGTCATCCCACAAAAATCCAAGTTTCCAAAGGACTGGAAAGCCTCCAAGACGTCATCTTTGATGATTGGCCAACATATGACGTAAAAATGCGCCGAGAACCCATCCAGACCCGGTGCTTTGTCAAGATCTTGCGCGCGAACCGCGTCTCAGATTTCTGCCTCTGTGAATTCTCCCTCCAGATGTGTCATGTCGTATGTTGGCATGCCCAGCTCACTAAGGTCTAGTGAGTATGCCTAGTCCGGTACTGCCCCAAGCAAGAGACGACAACATCGGTGCTACTCATTGTGTCTAGCTCAACAGAAATGCAGTTAGGATACCTGCTGATCTTCTTCTCACTACTACAATTCTACGGTTGTCACGGAGGTCGTACGATTGCCGACGGTATCTGCATGGGAAGCTGCTAGCAGGAGGGACAACAGCGCGACGAGGACCGCAGCCACAGGGATGAACGAGGCCATTACAACGTATAGGTTTCACTATATACCTTCATCTTGTTCAGTAGCACTGCCAAAGCCGACAGAGCAATTAGGCTCACTTAAGGTGCTAGCGGAGCTCTCGATTTTCCAAATCTTGGTTACTTTACGTTCCCACGCTCTTCCCATACTGCATCCATGAGACGTGTCTCCTCTAGTTCGAGTTTCGCGTGGATATTGTTTTCTTTTCTTTGACATTTCTTGTTCTCCTCATGAATGATGGCTAATCTATACTCCCGCAGTCTCACAATATAAGATCATTTTTCAAGCTAACATAGCATAAAAACAATCTTATATTGTACTCCCTCTGTTCCAAATTACTCGTCGTGGTTTTAGTTCAAATTTGTACTGAAACCACGACAAGTAATTTGGAACGAAGGGAGAAGGTACGTATATAAATATACAGTTCTCACAAAAGGTACTGTCTGACTTGGTAGATTGATAGTACTAATATAGGATCATCACATAAAGATAGTTTGGAGAAAAGCTACATGGAGACACACGGTGCCTTTTTTTCAAGGATACACCATGGAAAGGTGCATCAATAGCATAGAAGAAGAGCCAAGCGGTGGATACAACACCTTTCGGCACACAGGACACACACCACGACTACAACGACACAACTCACATAGTCGAACCCTCAAGCCACAATGGCAAGGAGGCAAAATACGCGGTACTCTAGTAGTACAAGATAGAGGTTTCACCATCGGATCATTTGGGTTAATAATATGTATCCACAAAAAAGTAGACAACAGGTGTCAGTACCAACACATGAAGTGAGGTTGTACTCTTGGACATTCACCACGTGAATAACATAAATACTCCACCAACATTTTTTCGAGCGAATAATATTTTCTAGCTATATATACTACTCAATTTTCAGCAATCTCGGACATTAACCATCGCATCTTCTAGTTGGCAATGCTAGCACATCAAACAGGTGATAACCTAAGAGTGTACGGGGAATACAAGGGAATTGGAGACATCGGGAGAAAAACGACCATTCCTCAGCTAATCCTGCAGCCTAGGACTTGTTCTTCAACTCTACATAGTCCACTAGGCATGCCTCCTAGTCGTAGCATTTTTTAAGGCGATAGGGTTATGAACTTCGGTCACCAGGTCCCTCGGTTCATGATGGGGCACATCGGTTTTGAGTGCATTAAGATCCATTTCTTAGTTGCTCTCAATGGATCTCGCCCTCTTCTAGTGCTTTGTCTTTGGTAAGGTGAGGCCATATGTGTTTCCTCTGAGGGAATATTCTCAACAACAATGTGCTTCGACGCCATCTGGAACGGTTGTACTTGTAAAAGCAAGTAAAAGCACTTCTCATTTTGCCCGTTGCTTTACTCCAAGTAACCGCGAACAAAATAAACAATGTGGTCCCATGATGCCTTACATAAATCAGGAAAATGGTATGGAGGATTCTGAAATTTGCATTTACTAATTTTAACTTTTTTAACAAAAATATTGGACATATCTAGAAAACAAATGTTGACTCAAAAGTCAAACAAACCAATAGCCACCATCGCATCATGAAACAGAAAGATTCTCTGTTCACGGGCGATGTGTCTTTGCTATGCCCTCTCGCCAAGCACCTATATCATGTCCTCCTCGTGAACATTAGTCATGCAAGCGAATGGGTATACCAAATTACAACATCATCCGCATAAATTGAGGTCATGTGTCATAATCCCGCATGCGTAAGAGGTGCCATCACACCATCAATTGCCGCGTGCTGGAGCAAGTGGTGCAGACCTTCCATGACCATAACAAACGGTAGGGGAGACATAGGATCTCCCTGCCGCAGACCTTGCCGGTTGTAAATAATTTCCTCGAGGATTCCATTGAGTAGAACTCTGGTTGAGGAGGAGGCAAGGAGGCCAGCCACCCATGCGATCCATTTTGGGCCAAATCCAAATTGTTGCATTACTTCCAATAGGAACGCCCAATCCACAGTATCAAATGCTTTGGTAATGTCTAGCTTGAGCATGACAGAAGGTGTCAAGGAGGCATGCAACCTTTTTGCTGTACACTGCACCATCGTGTAGTTGTCATGTAGGCATCTTCCTCTTATGAACGCACTCTGGTGAGCGCCAACCAATCACGGCATATCGCTAGTGACCCGTGCCGCGAGCACCTTGGCAGCAAGCTTGGGGAAGCTATGTATCAAGCCGATAGGTCTATAGTCCTGCACTTCAAGTGCATCGGCTGATTTTGGCAACAGAGTGATGAATGCCTGATTGATAGAAGTCATCCCACAAAAATCCAAGTTTCCAAAGGACTGGAAAGCCTCCAAGACGTCATCTTTGATGATTGGCCAACATATGACGTGAAAATGCGCCGAGAACCCATCCGGACCCGGTGCTTTGTCAAGATCTTGCGCGCGAACCGCGTCTCAGATTTCTGCCTCTGTGAACTCTCCCTCCAGATTGTTGGAAATATGCCCTAGAGGCAATAATAAAATGATTATTATATTTCCTTGTTCATGATAATTGTCTATTATTCATGCTATAATTGTATTGTCTGGAAATCGTAATACATGTGTGAATACATAGACCATAATGTGTCCCTAGTGAGCCTCTAGTTGACTAGCTCGTTGATCAATAGATAGTCATGGTTCCTGGCTATGGACATGGGGATGTCATTGATAACGGGATCACATCACTAGGAGAATGATGTGATGGACAAGACCCAATCCTAAACATAGCACAAGATCGTATAGTTCGTTTGCTAGAGTTTTTCCAATGTCAAGTATCTTTTCCTTAGACCATGAGATCGTGTAACTCCCGGATACCGTAGGAGTGCTCTGGGTATACCAAACGTCACAACGTAACTGGGTGACTATAAAGGTATACTACGGGTATCTCCGAAAGTGTCTGTTGGGTTGACACGGATCAAGACTGTGATTTGTCACTCCGTATGACGGAGAGGTATCTCTGGGCCCACTCGGTAATGCATCATCATAATGAGCTCGAAGTGACCAAGTGTCTGGTCACGGGATCATGCATTACGGTACGAGTAAAGTGACTTGCCGGTAACGAGATTGAACGAGGTATTGGGATACCGACGATCGAATCTCGGGCAAGTAACATACCGATTGACAAAGGGAATTGAATACGGGGTTGCTTGAATCCTCGACATCGTGGTTCATCCGATGAGATCATCGAGGAGCATGTGGGAGCCAACATGGGTATCCAGATCCCGCTGTTGGTTATTGACCGGAGAGCTGTCTCGGTCATGTCTACATGTCTCCCGAACCCGTAGGGTCTACACACTTAAGGTTCAGTGACGCTAGGGTTGTAGAGATATGAATAAGCAGTAACCCGAAAGTTGTTTGGAGTTCCGGATGAGATCCTGGACGTCACGAGGAGTTCCGGAATGGTCCGGAGGTGAAGAATTATATATAGGAAGTGCAGTTTCGGCCATCGGGAGAGTTTCGGGGTCACCGGTATTGTACCAGGACCACCGGAAGGGTCCCGGGGGTCCACCGGGTGGGGCCACCCATCTCGGAGGGCCCCATGGGCCAAAGTGGGGAGGGGAACCAGCCCATAGTGGGCTGGTGCGCCCCCCTAGGCCCACCCCATGCTCCTAGGGTTGGAACCCTAGGGGTGGGGGGGCGCCCCACCTTGCCTTGGGGGCTACTCCACCCTTGGCCGCCGCCCCCCCTAGGAGATCCCATCTCCTAGGGCCGGCGCCCCCCTAGGGGAGCCTATATAAAGGGGGGAGGGAGGGGCAGAAATACCTTGAGTCTTGGCGCCTTCCTCTCCCCTGCTACACCTCTCTCTCTCTCTCTCTCTCTCTCTCTCTCTCTCTCTCTCTCT
>NC_041392.1:90063246-90182838 GCF_002162155.2 Triticum dicoccoides | reverse complement strand
TCTCGCAGTATACGGCGAAGCCCTGCTGCTGTGACGCCCTGCATCCACCACCACGCCGTCGTGCTGCTGGATCTTCATCAACCTCTCCTCCCCCTTGCTGGATCAAGAAGGAGGAGACATCACGCTGACCGTACGTGTGTTGAACACGGAGGTGCCGTCCGTTCGGCGCTAGGATCTCCGGTGATTTGGATCACGTCGAGTACGTCTTCCTCATCCCCGTTCTTTGAACGCTTCCGCGCATGATCTACAAAGGTATGTAGATGCAATCCAATCACCCGTTGCTAGATGAACTCATAGATGGATCTTGGTGAAACTGTAGGAAAATTTTTGTTTTCTCCAACGTTCCCCAACAGTGGCATCATGAGCTAGGTCTATGCGTAGTTCTCCTTGCACGAGTAGAACAGAATTTGTTGTGGGCGTAGATGTTGTCAACTTTCTTGCCGCTACTAGTCTTATCTTGCTTCGGCGGTATTGTGGGATGAAGCGGCCCGGACCGAACGCTTACGTGAGACTGGTTCCACCGACTGACATGCACTAGTTGCATAAGGTGGCTAGCGGGTGTCTGTCTCTCCCACTTTAGTTGGAGCGGATTCGATGAAAAGGGTCCTTATGAAGGGTAAATAGAAGTTGACAAATCATGTTGTGGCTATTACGTAGGTAAGAAAACATTCTTGCTAGAACCCTTTTGCAGCCACGTAAAACTTGCAACAAACAATTAGAGGACGTCTAACTTGTTTTTGCAGCAAGTGATTTGTGATGTGATATGGCCAAAGTTGTGATGAATGATGAATGATATATATGTGATGTATGAGATCATGTTCTTGTAATAGGAATCACGACTTGCATGTCGATGAGTATGACAACCGGCAGGAGCCATAGGAGTTGTCTTTATTTTTTGTATGACCTGCGTGTCATTGAGAAACGCCATGTAAATTACTTTACTTTATTGCTAAACGCATTAGCCATAGTAGTAGAAGTAATAGTTGGCGAGCAACTTCATGGAGACACGATGATGGAGATCATGGTGTCATGCCGGTGACAAGATGATCATGGACCCCAAGATGGAGATCAAAGGAGCTATGTGATATTGGCCATATCATGTCACTATTATTATTTGATTGCATGTGATGTTTATCATGTTTTTGCATCTTGTTTACTTAGAACGGTGGTAGTAAATAAGATGATCCCTCATAATAATTTCAAGAAAGTGTTCCCCCTAACTGTGCGCCGTTGCGACAGTTTGTTGTTTCGAAGCACCACGTGATGATCGGGTGTGATAGATTCCAACGTTCACATACAACGGGTGTAAGGCAGATTTACACACGCAATACACTTAGGTTGACTTGACGAGCCTAGCATGTACAGACATGGCCTCGGAACACAGAAAACCGAAAGGTCGAGCATGAGTCGTATAGAAGATACGATCAACATGAAGATGTTCACCGATGTTGACTAGTCCGTCTCACGTGATGATCGGACACGGCCTAGTCAACTCGGATCATGTTATACTTAGATGACTGGAGGGATGTCTATCTAAGTGGGAGTTCATTGAATAATTTGATTAGATGAACTTAATTATCATGAACTTAGTCTAA
This sequence comes from Triticum dicoccoides, assembly GCF_002162155.2. NCBI lineage: Eukaryota > Viridiplantae > Streptophyta > Magnoliopsida > Poales > Poaceae > Triticum > Triticum dicoccoides. Next base: position 90,181,243 of record NC_041392.1, on the reverse strand, counting down.
AATATTTACAATATGTCTTGTAGATCAAATGGCCAACGTTGTCCTCAACTTCAACGCGTTCCTAGAGAAAACCAAACTGAAAGACGATGGCAGCAACTATACGGACTGGGTCCGGAACCTGAGGATCATCCTCATAGCTGCCAAGAAAGATTATGTCCTAGAAGCACCGCTAGGTGACGCACCCGTCCCACAGAACCAAGACGTTATGAACGCTTGGCAGACATGTGTTGATGATTACTCCCTCGTTCAGTGCGGCATGCTTTACAGCTTAGAACCGGGGCTCCAAAAGCGCTTTGAGCAACACGGAGCATATGAGATGTTCGAAGAGCTAAAAATGGTTTTCCAAGCTCATGCCCGGGTCGAGAGATATGAAGTCTCCGACAAGTTCTTCAGCTGTAAGATGGAGGAAAATAGTTCTGTCAGTGAGCACATACTCACTATGTCTGGGTTACATAACCGCTTGACTCAGCTGGGAGTTAATCTCCTGGATGACGCGGTCATTGACAGAATCCTCCAATCGCTTCCACCAAGCTACAAGAGCTTTGTGATGAACTTCAATATGCAAGGGATGGAAAAGACCATTCCTGAAGTATTTGCAATGCTGAAATCAGCAGATGTAGAAGTCAAAAAGGACCATCAAGTGTTGATGGTGAATAAAACCACTAAGTTCAAGAAAGGCAAGGGTAATAAGAACTTCAAGAAGGACGGCAAGGGAGTTGCCGTGCCCGGTAAGCAAGCTGCCGGGAAGAAGCCAAAAAATGGACCCAAGCCCGAGACTGAGTGTTTTATTGCAAGGAAAGTGGTCACTGGAAGCGGAACTGCCCCAAATACTTAGCGGACAAGAAGGCCGGAAAAACGAAAGGTATATGTGATATACACGTAATTGATGTGTACCTTACCAGTACTCGTAGTAGCTCCTGGGTATTTGATACCGGTGCGGTTGCTCACATTTGTAACTCAAAGCAGGAGCTGTGGAATAAACGGAGACTGGCGAAGAACGAGGTGACGATGCGCGTCGGGAATGGTTCCAAGGTCGATGTGATCGCCGTCGGCACGCTACCTCTACATTTACCCACGGGATTAGTTTTAAACCTCAATAATTGTTATTTAGTACCAGCTTTGAGCATGAACATTGTATCAGGATCTCGTTTAATACGAGATGGCTACTCATTTAAATCCGAGAATAATGGTTGTTCTATTTATATGAGAGATATGTTTTATGGTCATGCTCCTATGGTGAATGGTTTATTCTTAATGAATCTCCAGCGTAATGCTACACATATTCATAGTGTGAGTACCAAAAGATGTAAGGTTGATAATGATAGTCCCACATACTTGTGGCACTGCCGCCTTGGTCACATAGGTGTCAAACGCATGAAGAAGCTCCATACAGATGGACTTTTAGAGTCTCTTGATTACGAATCATTTGAGACGTGCGAACCATGCCTCATGGGTAAGACGACCAAGACTCCGTTCTCAGGAACAATGGAGCGAGCAACCAACCTATTGGAAATCATACATACTGATGTGTGCGGTCCAATGAGTGTTGAGGCTCGTGGTGGCTATCATTATGTTCTCACCCTCACTGATGACTTGAGTAGATATGGGTATATCTACTTAATGAAACACAAGTCTGAAACCTTTGAAAAGTTCAAGGAATTTCAAAGTGAGGTTGAGAATCAACGTGACAGAAAAAACAAGTTTTTGCGATCAGATCGTGGAGGAGAATACTTGAGTCACGAATTTGGTACACACTTAAGAAAATGTGGAATAGTTTCACAACTCACGCCTCCTGGAACACCTCAGCGTAATGGTGTGTCCGAACATCGTAATCGCACTCTATTAGATATGGTGCGATCTATGATGTCTCTTACCGATTTACCGCTGTCATTTTGGAGTTATGCTTTAGAGACTGCCGCATTCACTTTAAATAGGGCTCCGTCGAAATCCATTGAGACGACACCGTATGAATTATGGTTTGGGAATAAGCCTAAGCTGTCGTTTCTAAAAGTTTGGGGATGCGATGCTTACTTCAAGAAACTTCAACCTGAAAAGCTCGAACCCAAGTCAGAAAAATGCGTCTTCATAGGATACCCTAAAGAAACTATTGGGTATACCTTCTACCTCAGATCCGAAGGCAAGATCTTTGTTGCCAAGAATGGATCCTTTCTAGAGAAGGAGTTTCTCTCGAAAGAAGTAAGTGGGAGGAACGTAGAACTTGATGAAGTATTGCCTCTTGAACCGGAAAGTGGTGCAACTCAGGAAAATGTTCCTGTGGTGCCTGCACCAATTAGAGAGGAAGTTAATGATGATGATCAAGATACTTCTGATCAAGCTCCTACTGAACTTCGAAGGTCCACAAGGACACGTTCCGCACCAGAGTGGTACGGCAACCCTGTCTTGGAAATCATGTTGTTAGACAACGGTGAACCTTCGAACTATGAAGAAGCGATGGCGGGCCCGGATTCCGACAAATGGCTGGAAGCCATGAAATCCGAGATAGGATCCATGTATGAAAACGAAGTATGGACTTTGACTGACTTGCCCGATGATCGGCGAGCCATAGAAAATAAATGGATCTTTAAGAAGAAGACATACGCGGATGGTAATGTGACCATCTATAAAGCTAGGCTTGTCACTAAGGGTTATCGACAAGTTCAAGGGGTTGACTACGATGAGACATTCTCTCCCGTAGCAAAGCTGAAGTCCGTCTGAATCATGTTAGCAATTGCCGCATACTATGATTATGAGATATGGCAAATGGACGTCAAAACGGCATTCCTTAACGGTCATCTTAAGGAAGAACTGTATATGATGCAGCCGAAAGGTTTTATCGATCCTAAGAATGATGACAAGGTGTGCAAGCTCCAACGCTCGATTTATGGGCTGGTGCAAGCATCTCGGAGTTGGAACATTCGCTTTGATGAGATGATCAAAGCGTTTGGGTTTATGCAGACTTATGGAGAAGCCTGCGTTTACAAGAAAGTGAGTGGGAGCTCTGTAGCATTTCTCATATTATATGTAGATGACATACTTTTGATGGGAAATGATATAGAGCTTTTGGACAGCATTAAGGCCTACTTGAATAAGAGTTTTTCAATGAAGGACCTTGGAGAAGCTGCTTATATATTAGGCATCAAGATCTATAGAGATAGATCAAGACGCCTCATAGGTCTTTCACAAAGCACATACCTTGATAAGATATTGAAGAAGTTCAATATGGATCAGTCTAAGAAGGGGTTCTTGCCTGTGTTGCAAGGTGTGAAATTGAGCTCAGCTCAATGTCCGACCACGGCAGAAGATATAGAAGAGATGAGTGTCATCCCCTATGCCTCAGCCATAGGTTCCATTATGTATGCCATGCTGTGTACCAGACCTGATGTAAACCTTGCCGTAAGTTTGGTAGGAAGGTACCAAAGTAATCCCGGCAAGGAACACTGGACAGCGGTCAAGAATATCCTGAAGTACCTGAAAAGGACTAAGGAAATGTTTCTCGTTTATGGAGGTGACGAAGAGCTCGTCGTAAAGGGTTACGTTGACGCTAGCTTCGACACAGATCTGGATGACTCTAAGTCACAAACCGGATACGTGTATATTTTGAATGGTGGGGCAGTAAGCTGGTGCAGTTGCAAGCAAAGCGTTGTGGCAGGATCTACATGTGAAGCGGAGTACATGGCAGCCTCGGAGGTAGCACATGAAGCAGTCTGGGTGAAGGAGTTCATTACCGACCTAGGAGTCATACCCAATGCGTCGGGCCCGATGACTCTCTTCTGTGACAACACTGGAGCTATTGCCCTTGCCAAGGAGCCCAGGTTTCACAGGAAGACCAGGTATATCAAGCGTCGCTTCAACTCCATTCGTAAAAGTGTTCAAAATGGAGACATAGAGATTTGTAAAGAACATACGGACCTGAATGTAGCAGATCCGTTGAGTAAACCTCTCCCTAGAGCAAAACATGATCAACAACAGAATTCCATGGGTGTTCGATTCATCTCAATGTAACTAGATGATTGACTCTAGTGCAAGTGGGAGACTATTGGAAATATGCCCTAGAGGCAATAATAAAATGATTATTATATTTCCTTGTTAATGATAATTGTCTATTATTCATGCTATAATTGTATTTTCCGGAAATCGTAATACATGTGTGAATACATAGACCATAATGTGTCCCTAGTGAGCCTCTAGTTGACTAGCTCGTTGATCAACAGATAGTCATGGTTTCCTGGCTATGGACATGGGGATGCCATTGATAACGGGATCACATCATTAGGAGAATGATGTGATGGACAAGACCCAATCCTAAACATAGCACAAGATCGTATAGTTCGTTTGCTAGAGTTTTTCCAATGTCAAGTATCTTTTCCTTAGACCATGAGATCGTGTAACTCCCGGATACCGTAGGAGTGCTCTGGGTATACCAAACGTCACAACGTAACTGGGTGACTATAAAGGTATACTACGGGTATCTCCGAAAGTGTCTGTTGGGTTGACACGGATCAAGACTGGGATTTGTCACTCCGTATGACGGAGAGGTATCTCTGGGCCCACTCAGTAATGCATCATCATAATGAGCTCAAAGTGACCAAGTGTCTGGTCACGGGATCATGCATTACGGTACGAGTAAAGTGACTTGCCGGTAACGAGATTGAACGAGGTATTGGGATACCGACGATCGAATCTCGGGCAAGTAACGTACCGATTGACAAAGGGAATTGAATACGGGGTTGCTTGAATCCTCGACATCGTGGTTCATCCGATGAGATCATCGAGGAGCATGTGGGAGCCAACATGGGTATCCAGATCCCGCTGTTGGTTATTGACCGGAGAGCCGTCTCGGTCATGTCTACATGTCTCCCGAACCCGTAGGGTCTACACACTTAAGGTTCGGTGACGCTAGGGTTGTAGAGATATGAATATGCAGTAACCCGAAAGTTGTTCGGAGTTCCGGATGAGATCCTGGACATCACGAGGAGTTCCGGAATGGTCCGGAGGTGAAGAATTATATATAGAAAGTGCAGTTTCGGCCATCGGGAGAGTTTCGGGGTCACCGGTATTGTACCGGGACCACCGGAAGGGTCCCGGGGGTCCACCGGGTGGGGCCACCCATCCCGGAGGGCCCCATGGGCCAAAGTGGGGAGGGGAACCAGCCCATAGTGGGCTGGTGCGCCCCCCTAGGCCCACCCCATGCGCCTAGGGTTGGAACCCTAGGGGTGGGGGGCGCCCCACCTTGCCTTGGGGGCTACTCCACCCTTGGCCGCCGCCCCCCCTAGGAGATCCCATCTTCTAGGGCCGGCGCCCCCCTAGGGGAGCCTATATAAAGGGGGGAGGGAGGGGGCAGCAATACCTTGAGTCTTGGCGCCTCCCTCTCCCCTGCTACACCTCTCTCTCTCTCTCGCAGTATACGGGGAAGCCCTGCTGCGGTGACGCCCTGCATCCACCACCACGCCGTCGTGCTGCTGGATCTTCATCAACCTCTCCTCCCCCCTTGCTGGATCAAGAAGGAGGAGACGTCACGCTGACCGTACGTGTGTTGAACACGGAGGTGCCGTTCGTTCGGCGCTAGGATCTTCGGTGATTTGGATCACGTCGAGTACGTCTTCCTCATCCTCGTTCTTTGAACGCTTCCGCGCGTGATCCACAAAGGTATGTAGATGCAATCCAATCACTCGTTTCTAGATGAACTCATAGATGGACCTTGGTGAAACCATAAGAAAATTTTTGTTTTCTGCAACGTTCCCCAACACAGATGTGTCATGTCGTATGTTGGCATGCCCAGCTCACTAAGGTCTAGTGAGTATGCCCGGTCCGGTACTGCCCCAAGGAAGAGACGACAACATCGGTGCTGCTCATTGTGTCTAGCTCAATAGAAATGCAGTTAGGATACCTGCTGATCTTCTTCTCACTACTACAATCCTACGGTTGTCACGGAGGTCGTACGATTGCGGACGGTATCTGCATGGGAAGCTGCTAGCAGGAGGGACAACAGCGCGACGCGGACCGCAGCCACAGGGATGAACGAGGCCATTACAACGTATAAGTTTCACTATATACCTTCATCTTGTTCAGTAGCACTGCCAAAGCCGGCAGAGCAATTAGGCTCACTTAAGGTGCCAGCGGAGCTCTCGATTTTCCAAATCTTGGTTACTTTACGTTCCCACGCTCTTCCCATACTGCATTCACGAGACGTGTCTCCTCTAGTTCGAGTTTTGCGTGGATATTGTTTTCTTTTCTTTGACATTTCTTGTTCTCCTCATGAACGATGACTAATCTATACTCCCGCAGTCTCACAATATAAGATCATTTTCAAGCTAACATAGCATAAAAACAATCTTATATTGTACTCCCTCTGTTCCAAATTACTCGTCGTGGTTTTAGTTCAAATTTGTACTGAAACCACGACAAGTAATTTGGAACGGATGGAGAAGGTACGTATATAAATATACAGTTCTCACAAAAGGTATTGTCTGACTTGGTAGATTGATAGTGCTAATATAGGATCATCACATAAAGATAGTTTGGAGAAAAGCTACATGGAGACACACGGTACCTTTTTTCAAGTATACACCATGGAAAGGTGCATCAATAGCACAGAAGAAGAGCCAAGCGGCGGATACAACACCTTTCGGCACACAGGACACACGCCACGACTACAACGACACAACTCATATAGTCGAACCCTCAAGCCACAATGGCAAGGAGGCAAAATACGCGGTACTCTAGTAGTACAAGATAGAGGTTTCACCATCGGATCGTTTGGGTTAATAATATGTATCCACAAAAAAGTAGACAACAGGTGTCAGTACCAACACATGAAGTGAGGCTGTACTCTTGGACATTCACCACGTGAATAACATAAATACTCCACCAACATTTATTCGAGCGAATAATATTTTCTAGCTATATATACTACTCAATTTTCAGCAATCTCGGACATTAACCATCGCATCTTCTAGTTGGCATTGCTAGCACATCAAACAGGTGATAACCTTAGAGTGTACGGGGAATACAAGGGAATTGGAGACATCGGGAGAAAAACGACCATTCCTCAGCTAATCCTGCAGCCTAGGACTTGTTCTTCAACTCTACATAGTCCACTAGGCATGCCTCCTAGTCGTAGCGGTTTTTTAAGGCGATAGGGTTATGAACTTCGGTCACCAGGTCCCTCGGTTCATGATGGGGCACATCGGTTTTGAGTGCATTAAGATCCATTTCTTAGTTGCTCTCGATGGATCTCGCCCTCTTCTAGTGCTTTGTCTTTGGTAAGGTGAGGCCATATGTGTTTCCTTTGAGGGAATATTCTCAATAATAATGTGCTTCGACGCCATCTGGAATGGTTGTACTTGTAAAAGCAAGTAAAAGCACTTCTCATTTTGCCCGTTGCTTTACTCCAAGTAACTGCGAACAAAATAAACAATGTGGTCCCATGATGCCTTACATAAATCAGGAAAATGGTATGGAGGATTCTGAAATTTGCACTTACTAATTTTAACTTTTTTTAAGAAAAATATTGGACATATCTAGAAGACAAATGTTGACTCAAAAGTCAAACGAACCAATACCCACCGTCGCATCATGAAACAGAAAGATTCTCCGTTCACGGGCGATGTGCCTTTGCTATGCCCTCTCGCCAAGCACCTATATCATGTCCTCCTCGTGAACATTAGTCATGCCAGCGAATGGGTATACCAAATTACAAAGTGCATCACAGACTATTACAAGCGGAGTGATCATCATAGAAAGATACTCCATGCATGGCTCCGTGACATGATCATCACAAACAATTACAACCCTAAAGGAGTAGTTTTGAAAGAAAAGAAAAACTACAAGGATATGAGGTGTTGTAGTAGTACATGGCATCAGTTCACCATCAGTCCTTGTCCTTTAGGGTTAATATAATCACTCTGTGATGGTCTTCTTCTCAAAGCCTATGCTGTGCGCACGAGCTAATTGCCCAAAAGAGCAATAACAACAAGAGGAGAATAGCGGTCACAAGGACGAGTGCACGTGAGGCCATTATACACGTATATGTCTCTCCCTGTGCTTGGGAACGATGATTTTAGGGATCAAAGGGGCGAAGTTCTTCTCTCGGCATGGGATGCCATGAACAACTGTGTACAAGCTTCACTCAGAGGTCATTTCTGCAATCACACAATTGTTAGAGAGCAGGTCACACCTCCATGATATTGCCACTGATTTCCATCACCAACTAAAGGTCAGTGCTCAAGAGGTTTGTATTCAAAAGATTCATTGTCAAGACACTCACGTGGCCCATGAGACTGATTAAATACTATGCACGGTTCACCCGTTGATTGTTGCACCATGATTCATGGCAGAAATGACCTCAAAACTACTCTACAACCCTAGTACAATGTAACTCACCCATACTTTTTTCATATGATTCAAATATTGTATCAATTTTATGTTTTGAATATGAGTCGGATTTTTTTATCTGTTTGCACATTATAATTTCCGGTAAGGAAGTCTTCCAAACAAAGCCAATCTTGAATATATTAGGAAAATATTTAAAATTTGAATTCAAAAACATGATGGAAATTTATGAAACTTAGTGATACATGATGCAACACAAAATAACCTAATAAAACTTGGCAATATTGTTCTATGACATTTTAGTTTGTTATATCATATTTTCTCTTGTACCATAGTGTATCATGTCAATTGAATTGTGTGTCAAAGTGATGGATAGGGAACTTGTTAAAACTTGGAGAAACTTGGTGCATCATAATGTTCATCAGTATAGAACTTGACGAAACTTGATGAAAACTCAATAATACGCTTCAAGCAACACAATATTATTTCACTATGTTTCATAGAGTTTCACCGTGTTTCATATTTCAATTTTTAAAACTTGTCAAAATGTATTCAAGAGTGGTCTTGTGTCAAAGTACTCATCGCAAAGAACACAAAGATGCAGGCGGATCATAAATTAGACGTTTGACTCAATGGATAAAGTAGATTCAAACTTTGAAATCAATTGAAAAATGCATGGATGGGTGGTGTATATAATATGTGTAGTGTGTGAGGGAAAGGAGGAAAGAAATTGACCCATGCATGGGACCTATACACGAGACCTCTCATGCACGGTAGAATCTCTTTTCTTGGTGGCCCGTGAGCTAGCTCAATTAGGTTCTGGAGAGTTGAATGGGGTGCGTTGCACGTGACAGTGCAGATTTGCATATTTATCACAAAATTATTCTTGATGCGGGGCCGCCGTTGCTGATCTTCTTCTCGGAGGACTGCTGAAGGCTTCACCATGCCATCGGAGAGGGGAAACTTCACCATCGGTTCCGTCAACCCCTTCTCCCTCATCGCCGCCATGATCTCTCCTACCATGTGGTGAGGTTTTTTCCCTTGTGCTCTTTCAGCGTGTTATAGAGAGTAGTAAATATCCAAATAACTCTACATATATCTGCATTTTTTCATTATTGCTTGCTTTCTTTCGTTCCTTCATATTTGGCAACTCTTGGGTATTTACTACTTTGTGTAACTCTACTGCTACGTACACCAGTCCATTTAGTATATTGTCATTGGTACAAATTTCTTCGAGCAAGTACTTGTTTTCATATGTGGTTGAATTGACAACTCAATTGATAGAGCTTATAAGTATTCTCTCGCTTCCATCGCGTCGAATATAAATTAGAGTTGTAATATTTCGCAACGAGGACCGTTGTGATTGTCTACACTTGTGGGCGGCTGACATGTTGACCAGCTTGTTGTCGGCTGCTCATTTCTTTTTGCAACAGCTCTAACCAAACAAAGTTGTGTTTTTCATTCAAGTTTTGTCCAAAATATATAGAAATAGAAAGAAAGTAAATTCTTTCTCCCAAGATACTATAGAAAAAGAACTTTGTGGAGTTTGAAAAATAAGAAAGGGAGAAAAGATGCTAAAACAATTTTTCTCCTACATTTGGATAGAACTGAACAGAAAATGTTGTCCAAAATGGCACAAGGAAAAAATGATGCCACATATTTAATTCTCTTTGTTGGCTCCAAAATATGGATAGTGTCGTTTTTACGTTTCACCATTGTCATGCTTTGGTATCCAACTAACCACATATGAAACACACTAAAAACAAAGATGGGTCTAAAACGGCTGAAAATAAAAATAATAATACTCCTTCACATGAAAGAGAGATGAGAAAGACAAATTTTGACGAGATGGGAAAAAATTCAAAAGATCTCGCCGTGTTGTGATGTGTTTCATTAAAGCACAGGCATGCTAGCATCGGTGCCTATCAGAAGGTCATATCGGAAACTCGTAGCTAGCATGTGATGTCCGACGATCATGGGTGACTGACATGTGAGCCAGCTTGTTGTTGGCCATCCTTTTCTTTACGCAACTTTTAGAACGACATTGCAGGTTTTGTCAAAAAAGTATAAAAAGGAAGAAAGAAAATTTCTTGCAAGATATAATGGAAAAAAGAGCTTTGTTGAGTTAGAAAAATAAGAAAAGAAAACAGAAAAGCTAATGCCGTGGCATCACCGATAGAACTGAAGTGAACATAATCTGTTGGCCGCAAAAGGCACAAAGGGAAGAGGGCTGATTTTGGCATATGGTACCATCATAGGTTGGTATTTCGTTTTGTTTGGTGCCATCCAGGGTTTTCATCCCATGTTTTATCTATTACGTGAATATTTAGACAGAGGGCTGATTTTGGCATATGGTACCCTCATGGGCATCACCTTTTTCCAGGTTGTATATTTGTATAATAGTTGATGGAGTATTGAATAGTATAGGTGGTACATTAGAGCTTCTCTTTCTGATTTGGTCCCTTGAGACTTAAGTGGTTTGATGGATACCATGATGATAGTTTCACACACGTGGTAGTCATTTCAATACAAAAAAATCATAGTTTAGGAATTTTTACAACACCAAAAATTAAAAAATAAATAACCAATTAGTAAAATATATTGGTAATTGATTCTAGACCTTTTCCGTTCCTGAGCTGGTCCTTGATTTTATTGAAGTGAGAGGAATAAATACTAATATATTGATCTTACATTCTTAAGAAGTTGATCCCCACTACTACCAATTCTCTCAACATGCAGCCCGTCCACATCATCGTCTAGCCACCTCAGCAATTTCCATCCACGTCACTTTAACTCTTGGTTTTTTTCTCCATGTTCACGTAGCATCACTTGATGGTATTCCACCCAAAAGTTTTTTTACTAGCACGTGGCTTTAGTTACTGCTATTACAACCCACGAGAGAGCCTACCATCCTACGAGATGACCCCTCGGTGCTCCACAATATGCGCCCCTCCCATTTGGATCTCTATTCCTCGACCAGCGGAAGCAGAAGCAAACCTCCCCAAAACGAAACATCTTGAATCCCTCATAAGTTGGCCTCCCCGTCTCCCATCCCCACGGTATCAACCCCCGGCGAAGCAGTTTCAGCCACTTGGGAAGGGTCCAAGTAAACACTCCTGCGGTCCATCCCACGTACGCGGTGACGGTTGGTATGTCCGGCGATCATGGAAGCGATTTGTTCCTTCCTGGTTCCCGTGGTGCATCCGCCCCGTGCGCTCAGATCTGATCGCCGGTGGGTGCCGTCGAGTGATCCATGTCCCGCAGCGAGGCGCACTGTCCGCCCAGCGGGACTCCCCCGTATTCCACCAAAAGCCTTTTGGGTGCTTCCTAGGGCACACGATCGTAAAACACCTGTCTAGGGTTTCAGTCACAGACACTGAGTACGAGCCGCCATGGAGAAGGTTGCGGGGTTGATGGAGAAGATGAAGCTGTCGGAGTAGGAGAGGAAAGGAGTGAAGATCCAGTGGATGTCGCAGGCAAAGGAGAGTAAGGGTGAGATCCAAGCGGTGGGGAAGGTGATGCCGGAGAGACCCGCGCACCCGGACGCGATCTGCCTATCGCTGGGAAAGTGCTGGTGTCCCCTGAAGGGCGTGGACTGCAAAGAGCTGGGCGAGAATATCTTCATATTCACCTTCAAACAAGAGTCATGCAAGCGCAAGGCGTTGGAGGATGGACCATGGATGTTCGATAATGACCTCGTTGTGATGGTGGATTTTGTGCCGAGCAAGCGAATTGAGCAGTATGTGTTCGAGGAGGTCCCTGTTTGGTTCAGAGTGTTTGGCTTGCCGTTGGGGAAGATGGAGGAGGAGATGGCGGAGGAGATTGGAAATCTAGTAGGCAAGTACGTGGAGATGGACTCCAGAGTGGATGGTTCGGCGGTGGGGAGGTTTTTGCGCATTAAGGTGTGTATGCCGATCAATAAACCGATAATGAGGGGAGTCGCGCTGGATGAGGAGTCGGAGAGTGATGAGGAGAAGGAGCGTGAAAATGAAGGAGATGTTGAGAAGGAGAGGCCTTTTTGCCGTTTTGAGTACGAATACCTCCCTGACTTCTGTTATATATGTGGAATCATTGGACATGTGGACAAAGGGTGTTTGACCAAGCTGAAGAAGGGGGAGAAGGCGCAGTACGGGCGATGGTTGCGTGCTGACATGGGGAGACGTCGTGGTCTAGAGGAAGGAAGGATGTGGAGAAACAACCAGAATGGGAGTGGGAGCGGCTCTGGAAATGGGCGATTGTATGGGGGTGGGAGGTTGGGTGGTAGGTCTCGCAGTGATAGCCTCAGCTGGCGAAAATCTGTCCCTCAGATAGGGGAGGAACGGACGGAGGAGGGAGAAGAAGTCAATAGCCCTAGCAAGATCACTAAGGCGTGCGGGGGCGGGGGGCTTCAAAAGAGGATAACCTTTCATGCGGACGGTGGAAGCAAGGAGGTGATCGACGCTAATGCCAATGGTGTGGGGGGGGAGGAGCGGCTATGGAGGTGGAGATGGACGAGGGGCAGGTAGGCAAGGGAGGTGTGCTCCAACCAGAGATGCAGACTGTGAAGGAAGTAGTGGAAGAAAGCACTGCAAAGGAGGATGGGAGAGGGAAGAGTGGCGCGCATATACCAAAGAAATACAAGAAGGTTAGAAGGGAAGGGTCGGTGGTGTCAAAAGAAGACAGTGTAGTTGATCGTGTGTTAGGGCAGAAGAGGAATGTGGAGGGGGAAGAAGAGGAGCACTTGAGAAAGAAGGGAAGGGTGGAGGAGGGGTGACAAGGTGATGGGTGCAACTGAGACGTCTCCTTTAAACACTATATCGGCCGGGCTGCCAGAGCAGCCCCGCCGGACGCAATGAGGATTGTAAGCTGGAACTGTCGGGGACTCGGGAATGGCCCGGCAGTTCGTGGCCTCTTGGACCTCAAGAGGGTGGAGGATCCCGATGTTTTGTTTTTGTGCGAGACAAAGTTGCTGGAGAAGGAGCTAGAACATTACAGGTGGAAGCTAGGGTTGGCAAATATGTGTGCGAAGGACTCAGAAGGAAGGAGCCGGGGGTGACTATTTTCTGGAGGAGGGGCATCAATCTCTCTTTGCGGTCGGTGGGTAGAAGGCACGTTGATGCGGATATAACAGAGGAGGATGACTCAACTTGGAGGATTACTAGAGTGTATGGGGAGTCGCAATAGGGAAGAAAGAAGGAAACCTGGAGGACGATGCACTTGCTTAATCAGCAACAGCAGGAGAGGAGGTCGTGGCTATGTTTGGGTGATTTTAATGAGATCATGTCTAATGAGGAGAAGAGAGGTGGTGTGGACCGACCGGAGGGGTGCATGAATCAGTTTAAGGAGGCGTTGGAGGAGTGCAAGTTGAGTGATCTAGGATACGAGGGAGATGTTATCACTTGGTGGAACAACTATACGCGTGCGGAAGGGTATGTTTGTGGGCGTCTCGACCGGGCCACTGCTAACATGGAATGGTGTTCAAAATTCTCGGAGTTCCGTGTTCGAAATGAGTTCCCGAGGCACTCCGATCACCGGCCGGTGGTGGTGGACACGGAGGAGGTGGGGGACAGGGGGAGGAAGGGACGGGGATGCTTCCGCTTTGAGGCCCGGTGGCTGAAGGAAGAGGGTTGCGAGTTGGTGGTGGAGGAAGCGTGGAGAAGAGTACGAGAAGGTGGAGTGCCGGATGTGGCCACGGCGCTGGAGGGGGTGGCGCGTGATCTATCTAGATGGAGCAGGGATGTGGTGGGGGATACGGAAAAGAAGTTGAAGGAGGCAAAGCGAGAGTTGGAAGCTTGTAGAAAACAAGGGGTCTCACCCGAGAAGGTGGCTGAGGAGGTGAGGTTACGGTGTTTGGTTGATCATTTGGAGGAAGTGCTTGATATTAAGTGGAGGCAACGTGCTCATGTTTGGTGGCTGAAGGAAGGGGATAGAAACACAAAGTTTTTCTTTCGATATGCCTCGGCGAGAAGGAAGGCCAACAGGATACGGAGGCTTAGGAGGGAGGATGGAGTAGTTGTAGAGGAAGGAAGAGAGCTCACTAACTATGTCGTGTCTTATTTTAAGGACCTATTCACCTCCAATGGCAATGGCCAATATGATGAGCTTCTCAGGGCTATGCAAGTGAAGGTGACTAGTGCTATGAATGATAGCCTTACTGCTGCATTCTCTGATATGGAAATCCAAACTGCTCTAGATCAGATCGGAGATCTCAAAGCACCTGGGCCGGATGGCATGCCCGCAGTGGTTTTCAAGAAATATTGGCAGTTAATAGGCAGGAATATCATTGATGAGGTGCGACATGTTCTGGAGGGTGGTGAGATGCCAGCGGGTTGGAATGATACTCATGTGGTACTAATACCCAAGGTAAAAAAACCTTCACGGATAAAGGATCTCATGCCAATAAGTTTGTGTAACAGATAATCTCCAAAGTTGTGGCGAATCGCCTCAAGCTTATCCTGCCACAGATCATCTCGGATAACCAGAGTGCGTTTGTACCTGGATGGTTGATAACAGATAACATCCTCATGGCATATGAGATATCACATTTCCTGATGACAGAAGGTCAGGGAAGGAAGAGTTTGTTGCGGTTAAAGTGGACGTGAGCAAAGCATATGACCGTGTAGAGTGGGCTTTCCTTGAAGCGATGATGTATAAATTGGGGTTTGCAAGCAGCTGGGTCAAGCTTGTGATGAAGTGCGTAGTTTCGATGAGATACAGGATCAAAATCAATGGGGATCTCTCCCAACAATTTGTGCCATCTAGAGGGCTCCGGCAAGGCGATCCAAGTTCTCCCTACCTGTTTGTCATTTGTGCTGAAGGATTGTCGGCTCTTCTAAATGAGTCCCAACAGTGTGGTTCGTTTGGAGGCATACAAATCTGTCCGGGTGCGCCATCCATTTCGCACCTGTTTTTTGCTGATGATTCGGTACTCCTGATGCAAGCGCGGGCTGCTGAAGCTGCGGAACCGCAACGTATACTTCAGGTCTATGAGAGGTGCTCGGGGCAGTGTGTTAATCATGAAAAATCTGCAGTAATGTTCAGTAAAAACTGCTCCAAACAGACCAAAGGAGATGTGAAAGGAGCCTTGGGCATTGTTAGTGAGGTGTATAATGAGAAATACCTGGGACTCCCAGTGTATATCGGCCGGTCAAAACGAAAGGCCTTTGCTTATCTAAAAGACCGGATATGGAACTATATGCAGGGCTGGAATGAGAGGACTCTATCCCGGCAAGGCAAGGAAATTCTAGTTAAGGGTGTTGCGCAGGCGGTTCCAACCTTTGCAATGTTAGTCTTCTACCTCACCAAGTCCTTTTGCGAAGAGCTGAGTTCTATGATTGCGCGGTACTGGTGGAGCCAGCAAGATAATGATAATAAGATCCATTGGATTGGGTGGCAAAAACTTACAAGGTCGAAGGGCAGGGGGACTTGGTTTCCGGGATATTCATGACTTTAACATTGCTATGCTTGCAAGGCAAGTGTGGCGTCTGATTGAAAACCCAGACAGCCTGTGCGGACAGCTCTTGAAGGCCAAGTACTACCCGGAGAGCTCCATTCTGGATGCGGGCCAGGTCACAAACATGTCCTATGCGTGGCGCAGCATCACCTACGGAATTGACCTAGTCAAGCAAGGGATGATATGGCGTGTGGGAGACAGGAAAAACATTCGCATTTGGGACGATCCATGGATACCCAGAGCTTGGTCTAGGCGTGTGATCACCCCTCGTGGAGGAAACCTGTTGACGAGGGTCGCTGAGCTCATAGATCCATCGAGCGGCAAATGGGACATGGAACTGGTCCGAGATACCTTTTGGGAGGAGGATGCGGAGTTGATTCTTCAAATTCCTCTACGAGATGGAGCAGTCGACTTCTTGGCCTGGCACTTTGACCCCAAGGGCGTATTCTCTGTCAAGCAGGCGTACAAGCTGAAGAGGGCATTGGCCGAGACCGGGGCTGCACAAGGGGATGGGATTCCTCAGGTGGCCGGTGATCTAGAGGGTGGAGGAGAGGCAAGGTGGAAGAGGATATGGAAACTGCCATGCCCAGGCAAGGTTAGGCATTTTATGTGGCGCCTTGCGCATAACACACTAGCCACTAAAGATATTCTTTGTCGAAGGGGAATGGCAATTGAGGATCACAAGTGTTTCCTATGCAATTCGAGAAATGAGTCGGCTAAACACCTGTTTGTGGAATGCCACGAAATTAAGCAGGTGTGGCGGGGAATTGGCCTTGAGTATGCTAGACAGCGGCTGTCAGAGTGCGATAGCATTCACACAACCTTGGAATATTTGTGGCAGCTCGTCGAAAAGGACCAGATGATTATCATTGTCATGTGGTGGCAGTGGTGGACTCAACGCAACAAGGTTAGGGAGGGAGAGAAACCAATGGAGCACGCTCAGTTCGCTATTAGAGCTGCATGCACGGCCGAAGAATTCCAGGTGTGCTTTCGCAAAATGGACCCGTCGCCGGCATGCACCCCACGTTGGATCCCGCCCCCACAGGACATACTAAAATTCAATGTCGATGGTGCGTTTGTCGAGGAAGGGGGCAGGGAGCCTGGGGAGTGGTTGTTCGGGATAGCACAGGCGAGGTTGTGGCTGCGCGGGCGGGACGGATTGATCATGTCGCTGATGCGTTCAGCACCGAGTTACGTGCAGTGGAGCAAGCTTTGGATCTTGCGGCTGAACTGGGGGTCGTGCGGTTGACTGTGGAGATGGACGCTCTAATGCTGGAACAGGCTCTAAACAGACGCGCCCCTGATTGTTCGCGTCAAGCGCAGGCGATTGAAGACATTAAGGTGCAGTCCAGGCTTTGGTTCTCCACTTGTGTGTTTGCCCATTGTAAGCGCGAGGCTAATATGCCAGCGCATCATATGGCCAGATTAGGCCTCTCCCATCAAGTGGGTGATATTCTAGTTGCTGATCATGTACTCCCAGCAAATGTTGCTGAGTTTGTAATGGGCGATCTTGCCCAACACGTTTCATAATAAAGCTCTTTGCTTGCCCTCAAAAAAAACCCGGCAAAGCGACGAACGCAAGAGAAGCCAGCCTGCTATAGGGTTTGCGGTGGTCGTCCCTCCTCTAGGGTTTGCGGCGGCCGTCCCGGGGCAAAATCGGCGGGTACGATGGCGACGGTGGAGCAGCGACCGGATCTCAAGAAGATCGATCTAGAGGCTAGCTGGTGCATCAATAATCTCATCAACATCGTCGAGAGCAAGCCAGAGCCGCAGTTCAGCTCCAAGGACTAAAGGAGGAAGACACGTAAGTCGACTCCGTTGCCTCCTCTCTCCGGACATGCCTCGGCTCGGACCGATTCGTTCTAATCCAGTGCTGATCTAGGTTTCCCCTATTTTTCTCTATTTGTACTAGGCCCGATTTGTTCTAATCAGGTGTTGATCTAGGGTTTCCGCCCCCTGTTTTTCTATATTTGTCGCGCATCATGATATACAACATCTGCACTACTTGCAGCAGCTTTACGACATGTTCCTTGCATACTGGCAGGGGTATCATCTCGGCTGTGTTGGGCATTTGTCTTATTCAAGTATGTCCAATGGAATTTATGCATGGGCACGTATTCATTGGTCAAGTATTACATTACCAAGTAATTTGTTCCCGTTGAATAGCTCTATGTGCCACTATCTGTAAGTAGACTCTCTCAATCTATTTTTTGTTAAATATCTTGATGTATACACAAGGAAGACTATCTTCTTTCGTGCTTCAGTTCACTGTTTTTTTTCATGCTTCAGGTGGACTGAGTTAAATATATTGATGTATACACAAGCCATCATAATTATCTTGCTGCTTTCTAAACAGCGTACTGAAGACTGCCTTCTTTCGTGCTTCTGGTCACTGTCATGTTTCATGCTTTAGGTGGACTGATTATAAGCATTACGTCCTAGGTGGTAAATAAAATAACTCAACCAATTTCAAAGTGATGTGTTACTTGGTGCTGTCCAACTCTGAAACGTTTTTCCACTTCTTATTTTCTTACTGAAGGTTAATTCGCACACATGCTACAGTCTGAAGGTACATGCAAATTTTATGTTTCTGAGTTGATATACATACTCCCACATTAGAATATACTAGAAAACTACATATCATGATGGCTCGCTTCCTTTTTAATTCAAATCCCACAATAGTTCCTCTATACTAACGTATGTGTAAGTGTTCCATGTAGGTTTAGTTTCTTTTGTTTGGTCGATGGCAGATCAGCAAAACTGAATAGCGTTCTAGAAATTATGATTTTTTTTTGCAGGACAAAAATTATGAACACTATAGTCTCTTAATAGAGGAGCCGGAGCTGCAGTTCAGCTTTGAGGACTAAATGAGGAAGATACAACTGTTGGAATTATGTGTCCTGCAATTATATTCAAATTACTAGAAAATTACTAATGTTCGGAATACCTCATTATGGAATTATACATGTATTTATACATGAAATTGCTTTAGATGATTATCATGGAATTATCACTTGTTGAAATGTATTTAAGTAATATATGCTTAAGGAAGCTGGTCGATTATCATTGGAATACAATATACTATTTATATTGAAAAGACTATCCGGGTACACTGATGATTGGAAGGAGCTAGATCATATAGTTAGGTTACAGCCCTAATGTTGATCTACGTAATTAAAGGAATTTACACTCTATTATGGCGGTTGCTCACAAACGCGTGCTCCGGGGACATAACGGGTAGAATCCGTTAACAGACAAATATGATCGTGATTGGTTATTTGATCTGGACTCTATCCCGGAAACTAGTGAAAAAGACTAGGAATCTTATATCTGTATAAGAGGTGGACTCTTTGTAAAGACAGTATAAGAAGGTCCCTACCCCCTTGCCTCAGATATGCGAATTGTGACCGGCACCACGGATAAACACAGAGAAATTAGGAGGTAGACCGCAAACCCTAAATTTCTAACATTGGCATCAAGAGCAAGGTTCGTCCGACGGGTGATCCGGCTATAACCGGAACAATTGCTGATCCGCTGCGTAACTCTGCCGACTTGGTATGTCGCTCATCTGCAGCGTAGTAGCCTCTTTCAGATCGACCCGTCGCCGCCGCTTTCCTGGTGCTTAGCTTGATCCTGCCAACCCGCTGCCGTGTCGTACTCCCGTGGCGCAGTCTGTTTTTTCATCGTCTGTAATACTCATGCGCCGCTGCCGAGTCCCACGTTCTTGTATTGCGTACATTTGCATTCGATCGGAGAGATAGGAGTACTATGCTACTACCAAGTAGGAGCAGATCGATACGTCTGCGTGTGCGATCAGAAGCACGGCAAGATTCGCTGCCGGAAATCGTTAATGGATTTTGTTATTAATTTAATCGGGTATGGAGGTCAAAGATTTACTCAGCATCATGTAACAGTCGTGCAGGGACAACTATACAAGATTAAATATGTCACTCCCTGTGAGATAATTTCCTATTGCACATAGATGGAGGGATCCTGGAAAGCAATGGACATGCCCAACTTCTGCTCACGTGGATTGAGGAACAATTTTTTGCTTGCTTCTGATTGTACTAGCAAACTCACAATGGAGGGCCGCAAGTGATAACTCGCGAATACGGAAGACAGTCTACGTTTATTCTCTCGTTCGGGTTCAACAGACGAGAAGCCATGCAAGTTGATACTTCACCAAACTGAGAACGCAAGGAAACACAGATTGCTAGAGGTTCTGACTTTTGAGCGATCGAGGAATAGTACTACTTGCAGATTAAGTACTACTTTTGCCCATCAATAAGCAATTCAAGTGGACCGAGGAAGGATTACAGAGACGTGCTCACGTCATTTATTCAGTTGATTTCTGAAGTCTACGGATTAGATCGGTAACACTTTTTTTCTCAATAATGACACCCAACGGTATTTTTCTCTTTGTTACTTAGAGCATGGAAATTATGATTACGTGACTCTATTATCACGGTTTGGAAATAGATAATAATGGTTATATATTCTACGGTGAATGTTGTTCACATTATTTAACAGAACAAACCGGAAAGGCAAAATTAAAATGTCATTGTTATGGAAAAGGAAATATATAATGTGACACCTGGAATATGGATAACCTATGACTTGCATAATTATTTGGGGTTATTCAATTGGTTCTTTTTTTACTATTCAATATGAGAGTGATTACATTGCATGGAAAATAATGTGCAATCGGAAACACCTTCTTTTTGGGCGGAATATCTCTCAGAAATTATAGATAGTTGGTTTCTTAGTGCAAGTCATAGTTGTCATAAACTATATGCCAAAATGGTTGGAATAATTTTATATACACTTGTCATCGTGAGTGGTTATTCAATCTATCCAATATGGGATATTATTTGTTCTATGGAGGAAGACATGAAAATCTTTGAGGGAATGATATGACCAATTATGGTTGACTACACCTTGAAGAGGAAGATATATTTTTTGCTAATAGAATTGGCTAAGAGGAAGTGCCTATTATGAAACATCACTTATTTATGGAGGAAGATGGGAACCACTCCATGGAAAAGGAAATTTGCTCGCACTTAACGGGCAACTTTATTGTCATGCAACAATTTCAAAGGAAAATTGATGTACTTTGGATTGGAAATTATGCCATGAAACTCCCTTGTGGAGGAAAACTATTATTGTTATAGGACACTATGTGCAACTTCAGTGAGAAGGGATTTGGTTTATTGTTCTATCTTGGAATTTATTGACTATCTTATACTATTTGGAAAAGGAAGAGTGGAAATATTGCTCAATAATAAAATTAGTGCATTACGGAATTTCACACAATGGTTTATTCTTTCTTGATGGTCCATTGGAAGTCACCAACCCAAATTGTTATTTGGGGAAGATAACTCCATATGGAGGAATATCGACAATGGAAACACATGCTTGGAATCTATTATCTACATCATCAACGACTTGGTCACATATCTTGGAACTGTATCAAGAGGCTTATTGATTCTGGAATTTTAAACTTTAGTGGGAGGACTATGGTACATGTGAAGCACATTTTTTTAATATACTTTTTTATTAAGGTGGAAGGAGATAAAAGGCTTCACATCGTTTCTATTTGATATACTTATGGTATTTATTTGGACATCCCCACTAGAGGTCTGATTATTTATTTTATCGCATTCATTAATGATTGTACTTGATATGGTTATGTATATACTTTTTCAAAATATAAGTCAGAAGGTTTTATTGTGCTGGTCACATGTTATACTGATGTGGAAAATTAGTTGATTAAATAATATCATAATTTTAACAACCGATTGGTGGGGGGAGTACACTTCAGGAATATATCGTTTGTATGTAAAGAGCATGGAACTATTCACCATTGAAATATACCGTACACTCCACAATTGAATGGAGGAATTGAATGTCTTGTATACTCCCCTGGAAAGAAGCATTGTGTACTGTCATTTGTTGATATCATTATCCATCTAGTACAGTCACTTGACTGGAAGGAAATCTTCTATTTTGGCATTAAATTGCCAGTTATTACAAAGCGCACACCAGGAAATGTTCATGGTTATTCTAGTGGATCAAAGGGTGTTTCCTTAGTTATCTGGAAAAGGAATACTGGTGGAAAGTAGGAACACAATAATTTTTATGATCAATGGTGGAATTATTGACAATCATACTGGAATATAATCTTACCCCAAGGAAACTACAAGTGACACTCCCAACATGACTTGCTTAGAATAAATGGGAGGAATTAGCTTGGAAGATCATGTCTGGATAATTGTTATGCATTGTTGGGGGATGTCACTCTAAATTTTAGAGGAATCACTAAATTGATCTTAAGGTTTTTTTTTCAATGTCAACTATGGGTG
The DNA here is from genome assembly GCF_002162155.2 of Triticum dicoccoides. Taxonomy (NCBI): domain Eukaryota; kingdom Viridiplantae; phylum Streptophyta; class Magnoliopsida; order Poales; family Poaceae; genus Triticum; species Triticum dicoccoides. Next base: position 90,159,118 of record NC_041392.1, on the reverse strand, counting down.
GAAGAATTGCAGGAAGGAATAACCTCAAATGAGGAAGAGCATAGTTTGGGAACTTAATATCATACCAAATAACCGCAAGCCTATTGTCTGGAAGTGATTTTTTTGTAAGGATATTTGGCTCACTGGAATATTTAATGTCACTCTTGTTATTAAATTATTCACACAGAGGAAAATATACTTTGTGGGAACTCTCTCTCCTGGAATTTTGGGAAAGAGGAACTAAATACATGGTTTGCTAATTGAGTATATTAATGTATGGTCTTATAACAAGCTTCACATCAATGGAATAGCAGGTCATATGGTTTTCTAAATGAAGCAAGGCGGTCATCTACAAATGTAAGTGCAAAGTATTTTGCATTATTATTGTATACATTAACATTGTTTTTTGTTGTTTGCAATGATAAATTCACATTGATGGAAGTGAAAGCTTGGTCATCTTTTAACTTTCATATGAAAGGAACATTTGAAACATCCTATGTTTTACGAGTAGAAATACATACAAAATATTATGAAATGTTTCTCTATGGAAAATTGCAAATCTGTTAAAATACCTTTGATAAAGGGAATCATACTCAGTGAGGAATTACATTTGAACTCCTGAGGAAAAATGGAATAATAAATGGTACTGGAATTCGTATGTATCTTCATTATATTATCATAATTAACTTAGCTTTCGGAATTTATGTTGCATTCAAGCAATGGAAGGAAAGATGAACAGCTAAGGGAATCTCACACATTATATAAGATTGTGGAAAGTGCATCACAACCTGTCACTTGTTTTGAAATTTATATTAAAGGTAAACACATTGAGGAAGCTATTACTGTATCTATGAGATGATAAATAAGTCCAGGTACGCATATCCTTTTTTTGTGAAGTACTAATATGGTGTGGATTCACTGACCGAGGTCAGGAATTTCTTTCCAAACATGGTTGCTTATGGAACTTCATGTACTGATTGGATTTGATATTATGTGGTTTTGGAAATTGTATTCAACATGGTTATCATCTATTTGACTCAATGTGGAATTAATCATATTATTAATATATGTGATGGAAAACAATTGATGCAGAATTTTCACTTGAGGAACAAAATACTCAAGGTGCCTATAAAGGTGGCATTACACTCGAGGGAGGAATACTTGAGGCGCCGAGGACAGCTATGTTGGAATAATTAGGTGGAAACTAAAGGTCTCTAGTGATCTTAAGTGTCACAGCAAGGAAACATACTGAGGGAAGGTATCACTATATATTTCTTTGGATTTTCAACGTATTGTTAACCTGGTTGCTGATCCCTTGACTAAGCCTATTAGTCATGAGGTATTTGGTAAGCATGTTAAGGCTATGGGTTTAAGAATATTGAATGATCATTTTGGACAAGTGGGAGATGTTGGAATTATGTGTCCTGCAACTATATTCAAATTACTAGAAAATTACTAACGTTCAGAATACCTCATTATGGAATTATACATGTATTTATACATGAAATTGCTTTAGACGATTATCATGGAATTATCACTTGTTGGAATGTACTTAAGTAATATATGCTTAAGGAAGCTGGTCGATTATCAGTGGAATACAATATACTATTTATATTGGAAAGACTATCCGGGTACACTGATGATTGGAAGGAGCTAGATCATATAGTTAGATTACAGCCCTAATGTTGATCTACATAATTAGAGGAATTTACACTCTATTATGGCGCATTGCTCACAGGCGCGTGCTCCGGGGACATAACGGGTAGAATCTGTTAACAGACAAATATGATCGTGGTTGGTTATTTGATCTGGACTCTATCCCGGAAACTAGTGGAAAAGACTAGGAATCTTATATCTGTATAAGAGGTGGACTCTTTGTAAAGACAGTATAAGAAGGTCCCTACCCCCTAGTCTCAGATATGCGAATTGTGAGCGGCACCATGGATAAGCGCAGAGGAATTAGGGGGTAGACCGCAAACCCTAAATTTCTAACAACAACATGGTCGAGTTTCTAGCATGGCAATGATAGCGTTTTTTGGCGAACTGGGTCTGCAGCTACGGAGGAAGCCGTCTAGGCTGCTCCTTTCTATCGGTGTTATGCTTATGAGTGGGGACATCGATGTTGTTTCTGGACTTGGAGGTGTTGTGGTCCTCTTGACCTGTTGTTGCAATATACTTGACCATGTCGAGTAATTATGTGCTCAGTCCCTCCTGGACAGTCAGGCCAAACTGGCCGGTTCCTCTCTTCTTCTCATGTAACATGTGAGGTGAGTGTTGCAGCTTGAAATAGCCATTACAAACTCATAAATTAATGGGCATCTGAGGAGACAAACGATGGGCTTTATAATGCCATTCTCGATATGAATCTCGACATTAACTCCTTACCTAGCACCTCCATGTAGTATTTCTGATGCTGACTTAATGGTCATTGTCTTTTTCAGGTCAAAGGTCTTGATCATAGTATATTTAAAGTTACATTACACACATTCATAGTTCTTGATGGAATAAATTTTCTTTCTTCCGACTTTTCACCTATTCTATTGGGGCGTGCTAGGCGTCCGCCGGCTGATCTTTTGAAAAGATCAGCCGGGTCGCGAGCCATCAGATCTGTGATCTGTGCCTTCATTATTGCAACCCAGGCCTTGTTGCAGGATTACTTCTGCAACACAGGTCTTGTTGCAGGATTATTTCTGCAACATAGGTCTTGTTGCAGGATTTTTCTGCAACATAGGTCTTGTTGCAGAATTTTTCTGCAACAATTGTTTTGTTGCATTTTTTTGCAACTGATTGTTTGTTACAATTTTTTTTTCAACCGAGGTCTTGTTGCAGAAAAAAATTCATAAGAGATATTTTATTACAAAACGTAGACTTGTCATAGACCATTGCAACGCTATATATGTTTCGGAAACATAGCTTCTGTTGCAGAAGCGCGTTCGACAGAGGATAGTGTGTGGAATCTCACTAGGACACGTGTGAGGCAGGGGAGGCGGCGGACGCGGACGCCGCGATCCGCCGGGTGATGGTAAGAGTTTCCCTATTCTATTGCTACACTATTCTCCATTAGTTCACGTCTCAAAATGTCATTTTGTTTGTTTTTGAGAGTTGCTGGTTAGTGATTGTCAACTTTGATGCATTGGTACTAGATTTTAAGTTAAGTTAATCTAGGTGACATTTCTGTACAAGTTTTTGTGTATGTGGCAAAAAAAATTGTCTCCTATAGTTATTTTGTTTTGGAAGATAGTTATGGATTACTTGCATTTTTGTTACTCCAAGAATAAGAATAGTTGTTCAGCTCAGTAACATGATAATCGCACATACATGGATCCAACATCTGAATTTATTACTTTTAGCTATATGCTGAATCTGATGTACTCTTTTCATGTTGTCACTTAAAGACTTCGTTGTTTTGAATTTTTTTGTATTAACTCATCATTCCAATCCTTTGCATTAACACTCATTTGAAAGATATGCTTTCCCCACAAAAAGAGAAATGCTTTGACGCACATGCAAATCACTATTTTTCTTTACACAACGTATCTCTCTGCATTAGAAATTTTAGCACAACATATCCCGCAGCAACGTGCGGGGATTCATCTAGTTTTCTAGTATATTTTACCTTTTTCTTCAGCCGTGACTTTGTGACAGTTTTTACATCATTCAAAATATCTTGCCGGGCTAAAATAAATGATCTTGCCACATTTCCCCCCACACTGGTGACACTTGAAAACTTGTAATGTTTTTTTACTGAGAACATCCTACTTGTACATATTTCAAATCCCCTCAAATTACCAGTATATATAAGCATGTCAAATCCCCTCGAATTTCAACAAATTATCAAGTTCTCCCACCCTCCCCCCTGTGTCGCTCTCCCGAGGGCGACTCGGGGGCGACCTAGGGTTCCCTCGCGCCGCCACCTCCCCCTTCCCCTCCTCCTCGCCGCTGCTGGAGGCGGTCGTCGGGGCCCCCGCGCGGCTGCCTGTGAAGGCGGCGGTGAGGCCTCTGGCCGCTCCCTTTCGGTGGTGAGGACCCGGATCTAAGGCAGCGGCCTCGCTGATGCGGATGGCGCTCCTCCGGTGGCGGGGAGTGCTCGTCGGTGAGGTTGGCCGGGTCCCCTCGGCTGCGCGGGCAGCAAGGTCCCGGTGGGCGTTGGTCGTGGCGCGGTGAGGCCCCGGGCTCCGCTCGTTAGATCTGAGGCGTTCTGGTCCGCTCGTGACGCATGAGCTCCGGTCGGCCTGGATCTCCGGCGAGCACGCGCCTGCTGATGCTGTGGCTGGTTCGGAGGTGGCGGCAGGGTGCTTGGCCGGGGGAAACCCTTGGCCGCTGGTGGCGGTCACGGCGTCGATGGCGCACCGGACGCCATTCCCTCCTTGGTGGCGGCGCCGAGGCTCAACTTCCCCTGCCTCCCCCATTCCCCTGCGCCCGGGTGAAAACCCTAGCCCCGGTGGCTAAGCGGCGGCGGCGCCACAACGTCGTCACCTTCTTGAAGGCGACGACTTGGGCATGGGGATGCTGGGCGTGTATGGCGAACTTGTCTGGTTCCTGGTGGCGGCCCGTCCGGCCGTGTCTCCGATGGGGACCTCGCCCTTCCTTACCTTGTACCTGTCGTGGTGAAGCGGTACTTCATCTCACACATTGATGGCGGCGGAGATCGGCGGCATGGCGCTGTGGAGGCTCGGCGTCCGATGCGCGGAGATGGACTCGCACAGGAGGAGGTAGCTATCTGGCGTTATGGTGATGTCGATGGCAGAGTGGCCAGGCAAGGTAGATGCCTCAATATAATCTGAAGACGGGCCTGTGGAAGATGGCTGCGATGACACACGAGTGTGTCTGACCGGATTGTGCCCCAGACCCGATATGTGGCTCGGCTGGGGCTTCCGGCTTTTGATGTTAGGTTTAGGTGAGTGGTTTGGGTAGTGGCCCAGCTAGCATCCCTTCATCATATGGATAGGAGTAGCGGCATATGTTGCCAAGATGGTGGATTCAGATATATTGTTTGTAATACTTTGTAAGGTCCTCGAGAATAATCAATAAAGTGGTTGTATGCTTCTCCCAGATGCAGAGGCCGGGGTCATCCTCCTTTTCTAAAAAAAATCCTAAATAGGTGCGGCTAGATGCACCATACTTCTCCCATTAGGGGAGGAGCCAAGATAGACATGGGGGAACGAAAGAGATAATGTCACTACTGACATATATCGGTAAATTAAGTCTCTCGTAACATTGTGTAGCAATTCCAAACAAACATTTGTTGTATTCTGACTTTTCATCTTTGAACTCAAAAACTATGGCCAACTGAAACGAAAGGTAAGAGATACTCTAGCAGAGTCGTCATATTTGTCCGGTCGCCATAAAAACCGCCATTGACGATTTTGACCCAAAAAAGCACTCTAGCAGAGTCTTCATCTTGTAAGGGATTGTCATAGTATATATGGAGCACCCTCCTCACAGTCGCCATATATGGCGTCTCGAGGATACCTTTTGAAGCGTTGTCCATATGGTAGTTACCTGTAATTCCGTGTGGCCATGGAGGCTGCGAATATAGGATATGGAGGCTGTCAATACGACGACTCTGCTAGAGTTGCTCTAAATTAGATCTATAACCCTCCAAACTGCGAATCCATTATGACAAGTGGCCTCCCCGGCTCTACATCAATCCATGCACAGTCATGGCATTTTAAGTACAACACAAATCATAGTATATGAATCTATGTTTCAGTACGAACACTGTTACGGTTTACGAGTGATAACTAGTGTGTTGGTGGTTGGAATTTGCTCAGTATTTGGTGCCTGGCGATTCATGTGATTCTTGATTCAATTGAAGGTGGGAGGAACATAGGGACGCATTAAGCATTTGATTTAATTGATTAATCTGCCGGTGCAAGTTGCTTAAACTCTGAACTGAACAAGTGACCTTCTCAGTGTTACCACTAATATGTTTGTGTGTGTTTGTGAGTGCCTGCCGACATGGTTCTCGGACGAACCTTCTAGCTCGAGTACCTACTTACAATGAGCAACGGTAAGCGGAAAAATATTTCACCTTTGTGAGGTGCTTTGGAAGGGAGGATGCAGCCATTCGGTCCCTGATCTGTAACACGTTGCTACACTACAAAATGGTTGTTGTCGTCAGTGTCGCCCATTTTTATACCCACGGCTTGGAAATTTATCTAATGGGCAGGCGTATCAGCATACATAAATCCAGAGATGGCTGCCGCGATCCTGCCTTGGAGGTGGATGGAGACTTCATATGATTCTGAATCAATTGATCGGAAGGGAGAAACATATATGAGGGCATTAATCCGCGAGTATAATTCACTTCTTACCCCGGTCATGATTCTATGACAGCTTTTATATCTTTGACACATGGCAGCTTTTATATCTCTTTATTATATATTTCTCAAACTGAGAAACTATACCTACCTGTTAGGATTTTGTGTCACCTGATGATTGGCAGACAACTCAGACATGTGTTTGTCAGGAGCATACAAAAAATATGTTGAATTCCCTCAAATTTCATCTCACCCTATTAAATTGGCAATTGTCCCAAATAGGCCCGGCTACACTAGTGAAAAAAGTCTAGCTATGGCGTGCCAAAAACGGCCTTGCTGGCGTAGACATACGACGCCACTAATATGACGCCATTGCTAAAATGTAGCGGCGGCGTTGGAGGACACGTCAGCAGTATCATACATCGTGCTGACGTAACACCTGTCCAGCATCAGCACTAAGTCCATCATAACTCTGGCGTGCCTGCTCGTCCAACGCCAGCAAATAGTTTTTTTATAATAAAAAAAATTACTCATCAACACTAGCTAGCTACTTACTTAATAGGTACTACTAAACGCAATATACTCATCAACACTAGGTACTTATTTAATAGATAATCGTTACATAAAGAGGCTCATGAACTCAACAAGTTGATATTAAACTTCACATAAGTTCACTCAAGCACTCTAGTTAATAGATAATCATCAACTAATAAGATGAGCTAGCTAGCTACTTAAAAAAACTAATCTTCAGCAAGGATTATGCCCAGCTGCATTAACTTCTTTCTATCCGCGTCTCCTTCTCTTTTGAAATGATCTATGTCCATCTTCAGGTCAATCCTGTCACCCCTGAGACGTCTCCTATCCTCCTTCGGTTTATCCCGATCCTCGACGAGCTTATCCCTCTCGTCTCTAAGCTGACTAGTCTCCTGAACGAGCCGAACAACATCCTTGCGCAGCTCTTTAATCTGCCCCTTTAGATCGTCATTTGGCCCTTGCACGCTCTTGATGACATACTCATAAGTGTTTAAGGATTCATTGTTGGCCATGTCCACATCGCACACCGACTCGTTAACGTTATTGCCTCCAGAATTGGCCATGATCTACAAACACATCGCGTATATATACGATCAAGATAATATGCAATGTAAAATAGTTTATGTGTTGGAAAGATATGATTTTGTTAATTAAGTAGAATAGATAAAATTATGAATATATTTTGATAAATAAGATATAGCAAACTGACTTCTATACATACACATACTATCATATATAAAAATAACTTCTGTCAATCACTGCAAAAATATATATAGATGGCATCACAATGTCAAACAAGAATTAATTTTCTTAGTGCTGACAAGAACCAAACATAACAATAATAACAAGCAAGTTTATAATAATTCCAATCAATGTATGGCAAGTGATCTAATACAGTTACACAAATTCTACAACCTAACTAATCTATACAGAGGCATGTCAACTTGTCAAGTAAACAAAGAAAATTATGTTCTTTTATGGGAGTAAACAATGGAACCCTGATCTACAATTTTAACAATTTGAAAAAACAATTTGATTTACATATACCAGTCAACCTATACATAATTTCTACTAAACTTGCTCAGATCCGCCAATGGAGGAGTGGATCTAACCTTGGCGGCAGCGAGGGGCGGCGGCGAGGGGGGCGGCGGCGGCGACTTTGGTCCAACGAGAGTTTGTGTCTAGCTAGCTACGACCGGGCCGGGTGGGGTGTGAAATGAGAGTGAGCGATGGACTTGGGTATTTTACTAGGTCATTGCTGGCGTTGGAAAAAATGGCAACGCCATAGCTAATCACATGCCAAATAAAATGATGGCAAAACAAGCATAATATAATTATATACTATGGCGTGCAAAGAAAAATAACACCAGCACTAACAAAATAACTATGGCGTGCAAAGAAAACCAACGTCACCAGTGATTTCCAAACGGTGAGTGTATATGGGCCAATAGATTTGTGGCGTTTACAAAACAATCAACGCCAGCACTATACTTGTAAAGCTGGCATACGGATTTGGCCTACGCCAGCACTATTTGAAAAAAATAGTGCTGGCACGGATGGAAAATGCCGCGCCACCAACGAAAGTTGTGGCTAGCACTTTTTCCACTAGTGCTAGTTGTCCTGTATTTCACTCGCACCATGCTGGATACTCCCCCAGTTCGTCAATCTTGACGTAGAGCCCGGGCTTGTTAGTTGGGGAACAATGATATAAATAGGGGGAAATCATAGCATTGTCAACTAATAGGTGAATTGTGCAATTTCAAAAAAATGAGGTAAAAACTAGCACAAGATCACAACTAGAAAGTTGTTTATAGTTGTCTGAAGGAACATGTAGCTTTCAGTGATATGTCTGTAACCGGCAAATACTTCCACGTTCGTGATCTCCATGCATGCTAGTGCCACGCTACCTCATTTTTATTTTCATTCCACCCCGCTCAGTTTTCTCTTTCCTCGATGCTCCTGAGCATGGGTGCGTTTTCTGGTATTGTTGGAAACACATGCAAAATCCACTGTGGTGTTAGTTGTTGGAAATATGCCCTAGAGGCAATAATAAATTAGTTATTATTATTATATTTCATTGTTCATGATAATCGTTTATTATCCATGCTAGAATTGTATTGATAGGAAACTCAGATACATGTGTGGATACATAGACAACACCATGTCCCTAGTAAGCCTCTAGTTGACTAGCTCGTTGATCAATAGATGGTTACGGTTTCCTGACCATGGACATTGGATGTCGTTGATAACGGGATCACAAGATTAGGAGAATGATGTGATGGACAAGACCCAATCCTAAACCTAGCACAAGATCGTGTAGTTCGTTTGCTAAAGCTTTTCTAATGTCAAGTATCATTTCCTTAGACCATGAGATTGTGCAACTCCCGGATACCGTATGAGTGCTTTGGGTGTGCCAAACGTCACAACGTAACTGGGTGGCTATAAAGGTACACTACAGGTATCTCCAAAAGTGTCTGTTGGGTTGGCACGAATCGAGACTGGGATTTGTCACTCCGTGTAAACGGAGAGGTATCTCTGGGCCCACTCGGTAGGACATCATCATAATGTGCACAATGTGACCAAGGAGTTGATCACGGGATGATGTGTTACGGAACGAGTAAAGAGACTTGCCGGTAACGAGATTGAACAAGGTATCGGAATACCGACGATCGAATCTCGGGCAAGTATCATACCGCTAGACAAAGGGAATTGTATACGGGATTGATTAAATCCTTGACATCGTGGTTCATCCGATGAGATAATCGTGGAGCATGTGGGAGCCAACATGGGTATCCAGATCCCGCTGTTGGTTATTGACTGGAGAGTTGTCTCGGCCATGTCTGCATGACTCCCGAACCCGTAGGGTCTACACACTTAAGGTTCGATGACACTAGGGTTATAGGGAAAGTATGTACGCGGTTACCGAATGTTGTTCAGAGTCCTGGATGAGATCCTGGACGTCACGAGGAGTTCCGGAATGGTCCGGAGGTAAAGATTAATATATAGGAAGTATGGTTTTGGCCATCGGAAGTGTTCCGGGCATCACCGGTAGTGTACCGGGACCATCGGAGGGGTCTGGGGGTCCACCAGGTGGGGCCACCAGCCCCGAAGGCCTACATGGGCCAATAGTGGGAAGGGACCAGCCCCTAGGTGGGCTGGGGCGCCTCCCACCAAGGCCCAAGGCGCCTCCAAGAGGGGAGGGGGGCAAACCCTAGGGCAGATGGGCCCTAAGGCCCACCTCAGGTGCGCCTCCCCCTCTCCCCCTTGTGGCCGCCACCCTAGATGGGATCTAGGGCTGCCGCCACCCGTAGGGAGGAAACCCTAGGTGGGGGCGCAGCCCTCCCTCTCCCCCTATATATAGTGGAGGCAAAGGGGCAGCCCAACACATGAAGTTCCTCCCCTATTGGCGCAGCCCTACCCCTCTCCCTCCTCGTCTCTCGTAGTGCTTGGCGAAGCCCTGCTGGAGTCCCGCGCTCCTCCACCACCACCACGCCGTCGTGCGGCTGCTGGATGGAGTCTTCCCCAACCTCTCCTTCTCCCCTTGCTGGATCAAGGCGTAGGAGACGTCACCGGGCTGTACGTGTGTTGAACGCGGAGGTGCCGTCCGTTCGGCACTAGGATCATCGGTGATTTGGATCACGACGAGTACGACTCCATCAACCCCGTTCACTTGAATGCTTCCGCTTAGTGATCTACAATGGTATGTAGATGCACTCTCCTTCCCCTCGTTGCTAGATTACTCCATAGATTGATCTTGGTGATGCGTAGAAAATTTTGAATTTCTGCTACGATCCCCAACAGTGGCATCATGAGTTAGGTCTATGCGTAGTTTCTATGCACGAGTAGAACACAAAGCAGTTGTGGGCGCCGATATTGTCAATTTACTTGCCGTTACTAGTCTTATCTTGATTCGGCGGCATCGTGGGATGAAGCGGCCCGGATCGACCTTACACGTACTCTTACGTGAGACTGGTTCCACCGACTGACATGCACTAGTTGCATAAGGTGGCTAGCGGGTGTCTGTCTGTCCCACTTTAGTCGGATGGGATTCGATGAAAAGGGTCCTTATGAAGGGTAAATAGAAATTGGCATATCACGTTGTGGTTTTCGCGTAGGTAAGATACGTTCTTGCTAGAAACCTATAGCAGCCACGTAAAAACTTGCAACAACAATTAAAGGACGTCTAACTTGTTTTTGCAGCATATGCCTTGTGATATGATATGGCCAAAAGGATGTGATGAATGATATATGTAATGTATGAGATTGATCATGTTCTTGTAATAGGAATCACGACTTGCATGTCGATGAGTATGACAACCGACAGGAGCCATAGGAGTTGTCTTAATTTATTTATGACCTGCGTGTCAACATAAACGTCATGTAATTACTTTACTTTATTGCTAAAGTGTTAGCCATAGTAGTAGAAGTAATAGATGATGAGACAACTTCAAGAAGACACAATGATGGAGATCATGGTGTCATGCCGGTGACAACGATGATCATGGAGCCCCAAAGATGGAGATCAAAAGGAGCAAATGATATTGGCCTTATCATGTCACTATTTGATTGCATGTGGTGTTTATCATGTTTTACATCTTATTTGCTTAGAACGGCGGTAGCTTAAATAAGATGATCCCTCACTAAAATTTCAAGAAAGTGTTCCCCCTAACTGTGCACTGTTGCGAAGGTTCGTTGTTTCGAAGCACCACATGATGATCGGGTGTGATAGATTCTAACGTTCGAATACAACGGGTGTAAGCCAGATTTACACACGCAATACACTTAGGTTGACTTGACGAGCCTAGCATGTACAGACATGGCCTCGGAATACGGAATACCGAAAGGTCGAACATGAGTCGTATAGAAGATACGATCAACATGAGATGTTTACCGTTGATGACTAGTCCGTCTCACGTGATGATCGGACACGGCCTAGTCGATTCGGATCATGTTTCACTTAGATGACTAGAGGGATGTCTATCTGAGTGGGAGTTCATTAAATAATTTGATTAGATGAACTCAATTATCATGAACATAGTCTAAATTGTCTTTGCAAATATGTTGTAGATAAATAGCTCACGTTGTAGCTCCCTGTTTCAATACGTTCCTAGAGAAAGATTAAGTTGAAAGATATTGTAAGCAATGATGCGGACTAGGTCCGTAGTCCGAGGAGTGTCCTCACTGCTACACAGAAGGCTTATGTCTTTGATGCACCGCTCGATGTGCAAACCCCTACAACGTCGTCTGTGGATGTTGTGAACACCTGACAGACACATCCTGATGACTACTTGATAGTTTAGTGCACCATACTTTACGGCTTAGAATCGGGATTCCAATGGCGTTTTGAACGCCATAAGACATATGAGATGTTCCAAGAGCTGAAATTGGGATTTCAGGCTCATGCCCGTGTTGAGAGGTGTGAGACCTCTGACAAGTTCTTTAGCCAACAAGATGGAGGAGAATAGCTCAGCTAGTGAGCATGTGCTCAGAATGTCTGGGTGCTACAATCACTTAAATCAAGTGGGAGTTAAACTTCCAGATAAGATAGTGATTGATAGAGTTCTCTAGCCACTATCACTAAGATACTAGATCTTCGTGATGAACTATGACATGCAAGGGATGGAGTTGATCCCGGAGCTGTTCGCGGTGCTTAAGACCGTAAAAGGTAGAAATCAAGAAGGAGCATGTGTTGATGGTTTAACAAGACCACTGGTTTCAAGAAGGGCAAGGGCTAGAAGGGAAACTTCATGGATGGCAAACCAGTTGCCGCTCCAGTGAAGGATCCCAAGGTTGAACCTAAACCCGAGACTAAGTGCTTCTATTGTAAAGGGAACGATCACTGGTAGCGGAATTACCCCAAATGCATGGTAGATAAGAAGGCTGGCAACTTCAACAAAATTTATACGTGTTATTAATGTGTACCTCACTAGTACTCCCGGTAGCACCTGGGTATTGGATACCGGTTCAGTTACTATTATTGGTGACTTGAAGCAAAAGCTACGACTAAACGGAGACTGGCTGAGGGCGAGGTGACGATGTGTGTTGGAAGTGTTTCCAAAGTTGATGAGATCACCATCGCACGCTCCATCTGCCTTCGGGATTAGTATTGAACCTAGATAAATGTTATCAGGTGTCTACGTTGAGCATGAATATGATTTGATCATGTTCATTGCAATACGGTCATTCATTTAAGTTAGAGAATAATGGTTATTCTGTTTACATGAATGATACCTTTCATGGTCATGCACCCTATGTGAATGGTTCATTGAATCTCGGTCGTGGTGATACACATGTTCACGCCAAAGGATGTAGAGTTAATAATGATAGTACCACTTTCTCGTGGCACTGCCGCTTAGGTCATATTGGCGTAAGATGCATGAAGAAACTCCATGTCGATGGATGTTTGGTGTCACTTGATTTTGAATCGCTGTACATGTGCGAGCCATGCCTCATGGGCAGGATGACTAAGACCCCGTTTTCAGGTACAATGAAACGGGCAAGTGACTTGTTGGAAATCATACATGCTGATGCGTGTGATCCAATGAGAATTAAAGCGTGCGGTGGATATCACTATCACTATTTTCTCATCTTCACTGACGATTTGAGTAGATATAGGTATATTTACTTAATGAAGCACAAGTCTAAAACGTTTGAAAAGTTCAAGCGATTTCAGAGTGAAGTTAAGAATCATCATAACAAGAAGATCAAATTCCTATGATCTGATCAATGAGAATTTCTGAGTTATGAGTTTGGTAAACACTTAAGACATTGTGGAATTGTTTCACAGTTGAAGCCACCTGGAACACCACAAGGTAATGGTGTGTCCGGACGTCATAAACGAACCTTATGAGATATGGTGCGATCTATGATGTCTCTTACCCATCTACCGTTTTTATTTTGAGGTTATGCGTTAGAGACAGCTGCATTCACTTTAGATAGGACACCATCTAAGTCCGTTGAGACGATGTCGTAAGAATATGGTTTGGCAAGAAACCAAAGTTGTCGTTTCTTAATGTTTGGGGCTGCAATGCTTAAGGCTTCAGCCGGAGAAGCTCGAACCCAAAGCGGACAAACACATCTTCATAGGGTACCCAAGGGTGACAGTTGGGTATACCTTCTATCTCAGATCCGAGGGCAAATTGTTTGTCGCTAAGAACGGGTCCTTTCTCGAGAAGGAGTTTCTCTCGAAAGAATTGAGTGGGAGGAAGATAGAACTTGATGAGGTTGTCGAACCTTTACTTCAACCAGAGAGTGATGCAACACAGAAAGATGTTTTCTGTGGCGCCTATGTCTGTTGAATAGGAAGTTAATGATAGTGATCATGAAGCTTTGGATCAAGTTGCTATCGAACCTCGTAGGTCGACAAGGATATGTACTACTCCTAAGTGGTACGGTAAGCCTGTCTTAGATATCATGTTGTTAGACAACAATGAACCTATGAGCTATGGAGAAGCGATGGTGGGCCCGTATTCCATCAAATGGTTAGAAGCCATGAAATCTGAGATAGGATCCATATATCAGAACAAAGTATGGACTTTGGTGGACTTGCCCGATGATCGGCAAGCCATTGAGATAAATGGATCTTTAAGAAGAAGATGGACGTGGGCGGTAATGTTACCGTCTATGAAGCTCGACTTGTGGGAAAGAGTCTTTTCACAAGTTCAAGGAGTTGACTACGATGAGAATTTCTCACCCGTAGCGATACTTAAGTCCATCGGAATCATGTTAGCATTAGCTGTATTTTTCGATTATGAAATCTAACAGATGGATGTCAAAGCAAGTTTTCTTACCAGTTTCCATAAGAAAAAGTTGTATGTGATACAATAAAAGGTTTTGTCGATCCTAAGGATGCTAAAAGGTATGCTGGCTCCAGCGATCCTTCTATGGAGTAGAGCAAGCATCTCGGAATCGGAATATATGCTTTGATGGAGTGATCAAAGCTTTTAGGTTTATACAATGTTTGCTAGAAACTTGTATTTACAAGAAAGTGAGTGGGAGCACTACAACATTTGTGATAAGTATATGTGGATGACATATTGTTGATACGAAATAATGTAGAATTTCTGGAAAGCATAAATGGTTGTTTGAAGAGTATTTTTTCAAAGGAAGACCTGGATAAAGCTGCTTACATACTGGGCATCAAGATCTATAGAGATAGATCAAGACGCCTGATGATACTTTCAAAGAACGCACACCTTGACATGTTTTTGAAGGAGTTCAAAATAGATCAGTCAAAGAAGGGGTTCTTACCTGAGTTGTAAGGTGTGAAGTTGAGTAAGACTCAAAGCTTGACCATGGCAGAAGAAAGAGGAAGGACGAAGGTCGTCCCCTATGCTCTTGGCATAGGCTCTATACGGTATGCCATGCTGAGTACCGTACCTGATGTGTGCCTTGCCACATGTCTGGCAAGAGGGTACAAAGCTGATCTAGGACCGGATCACCAGATAGCGGTCAAAATTGTCCTTAGAGGAATAAGGAAATGTTTCTCGGTTATGGAGGTGATAAAGAGTTCGACGTAAAGAGTTACGTCGATGCAAGCTTAAAACCTATCCGGATAGCTCTGAGTAGAGATACCGGATACGTATAATGGAGCAATAATTTGGAATAGCTCCAAGTGGAACATGGTAGCAGCATCTACGATATGACATAAAATTTTGCGAAATACATAGGGATCTGAATATGGCAAGACCCGTTGACTACAACCTCTCTCACAAGCATAACATGATCAAACCCAGAACTCTTTGAGTGTTTATCACATAGCGATGTGACCTGTGAGTGTTAATCACATGGCGATGTGAACTAGATTATTGACTCTACTGCAAGTGGGAGACTGTTGGAAATATGCCCTAGAGGCAATAATAAATTAGTTATTATTATTATATTTCATTGTTCATGATAATCGTTTATTATCCATGCTAGAATTGTATTGATAGGAAACTCAGATACATGTGTGGATACATAGACAACACCATGTCCCTAGTAAGCCTCTAGTTGACTAGCTCGTTGATCAATAGATGGTTACGGTTTCCTGACCATGGACATTGGATGTCGTTGATAACGGGATCACATCATTAGGAGAATGATGTGATGGATAAGACCCAATCCTAAGCCTAGCACAAGATCGTGTAGTTCGTTTGCTAAAGCTTTTCTAATGTCAAGTATCATTTCCTTAGACCATGAGATTGTGCAACTCCCGGGTACCGTAGGAGTGCTTTGGGTGTGCCAAACGTCACAATGTAACTAGGTGGCTATAAAGGTACACTACAGGTATCTCCGAAAGTGTCTGTTGGGTTGGCACGAATCGAGACTGGGATTTGTCACTCCGTGTAAACGGAGAGGTATCTCTGGGCCCACTCGGTAGGACGTCATCATAATGTGCACAATGTGACCAAGGAGTTGATCACGGGATGATGTGTTACGGAACGAGTAAAGAGACTTGCCGGTAACGAGATTGAACAAGGTATCGGAATACCGACGATCGAATCTCGGGCAAGTATCGTACCGCTAGACAAAGGGAATTGTATACGGGATTGATTAAATCCTTGACATCGTGGTTCATCCGATGAGATCATCATGGAGCATGTGGGAGCCAACATGGGTATCCAGATCCCGCTGTTGGTTATTGACTGGAGAGTTGTCCCGGCCATGTCTGCATGACTCCCGAACCCGTAGGGTCTACACACTTAAGGTTCAATGACGCTAGGGTTATAGGGAAAGTATGTACGCGGTTACCGAATGTTGTTTGGAGTCCTGGATGAGATCCCGGACGTCACGAGGAGTTCCGGAATGGTCCGGAGGTAAAGATTAATATATAGGAAGTATGGTTTTGGCCACCGGAAGTGTTCCGGGCATCACCGGTAGTGTACCGGGACCACCGGAGGGGTCTGGGGGTCCACCAGGTGGGGCCACCAGCCCCGGAGGCCTACATGGGCCAATAGTGGGAAGGGACCAGCCCCTAGGTGGGCTGGGGCGCCTCCCACCAAGGCCCAAGGCGCCTCCAAGAGGGGAGGGGGGCAAACCCTAGGGCAGATGGGCCCTAAGGCCCACCTCAGGTGCGCCTCCCCCTCTCCCCCTTGTGGCCGCCACCCTAGATGGGATCTAGGGCTGCCGCCACCCCTAGGGAGGAAACCCTAGGTGGGGGCGCAGCCCTCCCTCTCCCCCTATATATAGTGGAGGCAAAGGGGCAGCCCAACACATGAAGTTCCTCCCCTGTTGGCGCAGCCCTACCCCTCTCCCTCCTCGTCTCTCGTAGTGCTTGGCGAAGCCCTGCTGGAGTCCCGTGCTCCTCCACCACCACCACGCCATCATGCTGCTGCTGGATGGAGTCTTCCCCAACCTCTCCTTCTCCCCTTGCTGGATCAAGGCGTAGGAGACGTCACCGGGATGTACGTGTGTTGAACGCGGAGGTGCCGTCCGTTCGGCACTAGGATCATCGGTGATTTGGATCACGACGAGTACGACTCCATCAACCCCGTTCACTTGAACGCTTCCGCTTAGCGATCTACAATGGTATGTAGATGCACTCTCCTTCCCCTCGTTGCTAGATTACTCCATAGATTGATCTTGGTGATGCGTAGAAAATTTTGAATTTCTGCTATGATCCCCAACATTAGTAACCTTAAGTTTTTTAATGACTTGATCAAAATTAATTGAAGACATTTTTCGCATTTTCATAATAGTTAAGGAATTTTCAAATTATGATATTGCATAATGAAATAGGTGTTAGTTACACTAACTGAAATATCATAAACCTTTTTGCAATGTTAATTTGGATATAGTAATGCTATTAACATTATTATAAACCTATTTTAGACTAAGATCCTCCGACCCTTGACTTGGCTCTTGTTGAAGTACATATGGATTCCCCAATCTTTTTCATTAGCTCAGACTTTGGCTCTATTGGTTGTGCATGAAACTTAATAGTTCTTACAACGGTTGGTTACAAACTACTTGTTTTTAGGATCGTGCAAGATGATCACTGATATTCCGCTCGTAAATCTTTCTGGATGCCTCCAACACCTAGTTCTACTCGAGTATTGATTCCAATAACTCTCGAGCAATCTTGCATCTCGGTTGAACTTGCTGATATGAGATAGCCTTGCCACCAACAAAACAAAACTCAAACAAATGGTTCAAGATTCAAGACCACCATCAAACAAGACACCAATGATTAAGGAAACCTGGAAATTAGGTGAACAAGCGATCAAATAGATCCTCAAATATTGAGACCAACTAGAATGCTTAGGTAATCAGCGTCACAATAGCAACATATCAAATCAAATTGGTTGGGAACTGGTCTAAGTCTTGAACTCCCGGGAGACCGAGAGCTTTCCATTGATAGATGATGGTTGCAGGAGAGGGAGTGTCGTCTAGTTCTTGTGTTTGTGCGTGATCAGTATTGTGATGAAAGAGGGTCACGTGTGCCTTTTGAAGTCCATGGGCGATGTAAACTTAAATCCTCATGGGGTCATTGAATGGTAAGGTTTTCATGTCGTGATTTTCCTTTATTGTGTGCTTCTTTAGTTTGAGGGCTAGTTTTGCCATGTGGAACCCCATGGACATCACTTATTTTCTAGGTGGTACATTTGTACAATAGCCAATGCAGTATTGAAGAGCAGAGGTGGCCCCCTTTAAAAATGTGTTGCTTCATGTTAAAGCACCCCATGGATAACAAGATGTTTGATGCATCATTGAAGAGCAGGGGTGGTCCATAGGACAACTTCCGAAATGTGCTTCTTCGTGTTAAGGAGGTTTGATGGATAACATGAAGATGTGATCATGTCCACAATTATGAAATTACATATCTACCCTTATGAATAAATAAACTAAAATAAAATAAAATACGGCTACTGGTCCCATGTTTTTTAATATTGGCCTTATCTATTTGGTGCTTTTCGGTACTGCTATTTTGGTACCTCCTATTTTTTCAACGTTTGATTCCTTTCGATTGACGGCTTTTGATTTTTCCAATCACCATGAAACCTGTATAAGTAGAAAAACGACGGCGCCATATAAATATGGACAGAGTGAGGATGTGACTATTCTCTGACGATGTATTTCCTGGTTTTCCTGTAAAAATTTCAGTGATCGGCGCAGTCTGAATTTCCTGTTTGGCTGGTGAGCTGCTCACTGTAGAGTATGCACATAATACGAAATGAACCACGGAGTATACGAGAACGGTCCATGTGAGCTTCACCATGAAGAGCTCATTTTAAAGGCGTGAAGCTCAATCTCAACAAAAAAATGTAGATACATTCTTGAGTGCAGATATCAATCGACATGGTCTCCGAGACGGTTTGGAGCTTTGGGAAGGGAGGATGCGGCCCTCTCTTGCCGGGACCTATAGCATGATTTCTCTGATGGAGCAGGCGCATCAGCGTAAAACTGAGAGATGACAACATTTTTTTTCAAGGATACGTCAAAGGTTGACGTATCAGGTTCAAAGATCAAGAGAGCCTAGAAAGGCATATAATTTTACAACTTATCCACGGCTATCATAGCCAATCCTCGACATGCGGATTACTCACTACTAGCCCACCCATCTAGACTATCTGGAAGTGACCTCTCTTCACGCAACAGCCCAGCGGCCCTCCAGTCTTTCCCTTCTAAGCCGATCCTCCTAAGAAGCTCACTTGTGGAAGGGATCCTTCCGTTGAACATCATATCGTTTATGTGCTTCCATAACAGCCATGCAACTAGCGCGATTACAGTCCATGTCTCCTTCCTAAGCTTTGGTTTTGGATTTATAGAGGTCCACCATTCTACCAAGTTGGCGTCTGCAGTAGGTAGCCAAGCTAGCTTATCCCAGTGGTCAAGGATGGAGAACCACACTTGTCTAGCGAACACACATCCAAGAAGGATGCGGTTGATCGTCTCAGGGGCTTGATCACAGAAGGGGCAGGCTGTCGGGTGTGGTATGTGTTGGTGCGCAAGCCTATCGGTCGTCCAGCACCTCTCCCTTGCTGCTAACCATGTGAACAACTTGCAGGCCGCCGGCGCCCTTGACCGCCAAATTCGTGATGCTCCATTAGCCTCTACTCTCCCAGCAAAGAACACTCAGTAAGCCGATCTCGCCGAGTAGCAGCCATTATTCTCCCAATCCCAAACCAGTTTATCTTCAACGTCCAGCAGCTGAATGTGTCGAGTTCTGTCCATGAGCTGCAAAAATTCGCTCAGCTCCTGAGGGCCCATGTTTGGCGACACATCCTGCCACCATCCGTCAACTACGGCTTGCCTCACCGTTCGTTTCCATGCCCTTCTCTTAACAACCGCGAATAGCTTTGGCATGAGATCGATCTTGGATTCGTCCCTCCTCTAGCCACCAATCCATCCAGAACAGTGCCACCTCACCATTTCCTAGGGAGTCTAGAGATACTTGCAAGTTGAACTCACTCCATGGCCGATCATGCTCAATTCTCATCAGCCAAGGCCATCGCGCTCTAAGCGCCGTGTTGAGGAGGCACAAGTTCGGTATGCCGAGACCACCATACTCCTTCGGTGTGCAGACTTGGTCCCATGCGACCATACAATGGCCACAGTGCACCTCGCGGTGCCCCTTCCACAAAAACACACGGCATATCTTGTTCGCCGCTTCAATTGTTTTGACCGGTAGATCAAGCGCTGCCATCGCATGAATGGGCATGGAGGCCAGCGTGGTCTTCAGCAGCTCCAACTGTCCAGCCCTGAATAGGAGTCTTGCTTGCAACGCAGGAAGTCGATCAGCCATTCTATCCACTAGATACTGCAATTGTGATGCTGATATTTTGCGCAAACCCAGTGGTAGTCCCAGGTAGCGGCATGGCCACCCAGCGATTTGGCATCCTAGCTCATCCGCAATCTGCTGCACTTGTTCATCTGAACAGCGAATAGGGTGCGCGGAGCACTTGGCCATGTTCGTGCGAAGCCCCAACGCCATGCCGAAATCTTCCAGTAGCGCAGCACACGCCCTAAGGCTCTGGAGGTCTAGTCTAATAAAGGTGACAACATCATCCGCATAAATTGAGGTCATGTGTCGTAATCCCGCATGCGTAAGAGGTGCCATCACGCCATCAATTACCGCGCGCTGGAGCAAGTGGTGCAGACCTTCCATGACCATAACAAACAGTAGGGGAGACATAGGATCTCCCTGCCGCAGACCTTGCCGGTTGTAAATAATTTCCCCGAGGATTCCGTTGAGTAGAACTCTGGTTGAGGACGAGGCAAGGAGGCCAGCCACCCATGCGATCCATTTTGGGCCAAATCCAAATTGTTGCATTACTTCCATTAGGAACGCCCAATCCACGGTATCAAATGCTTTGGTAATGTCTAGCTTCAGCATGACAGAAGGTGTCAAGGAGGCATGCAACCTTTTTGTTGTACACTGCACCATCTGTAGTTGTCATGTAGGCATCTTCCTCTTATGAACGCACTCTGGTGAGCGCCAACCAATCGCGGCATATCGCTAGTGACCCGTGCCGCGAGCACCTTGGCAGCCAGCTTGGGGAAGCTATGTATCAAGCCGATAGGTCTATAGTCCCGCGCTTCAAGTGCATCGGCTGATTTTGGCAACAGAGTGATGAATGCCTGATTGATAGAAGTCATCCCATGAAAATCCAAGTTTCCAAAGGACTGGAAAGCCTCCAAGACGTCATCTTTGATGATTGGCCAACATACAACGTAAAAATGCGCCGAGAACCCATCCGGACCCGGCACTTTGTCAAGATCTTGTGCGTGAACCGCGTCCCAGATTTCTGCCTCTGTGAACTCTCCCTCCAGATGTGTCATGTCGTATGTTGGCATGCCCAGCTCACTAAGGTCTAGTGAGTATGCCCAGTCCGGTACTGCCCCAAGAAAGAGACGACAACATCGGTGCTGCTCATTGTGTCTAGCTCAACAGAAATGCAGTTAGGATACCTGCTGATCTTCTTCTCACTACTACAATCCTACGGTTGTCACGGAGGTCGTACGATTGCCGACGGTGTCTACATGGGAAGCTGCTAGCAAGAGGGACAACAGAGTGACGAGGACCGCAGCCACAGGGATGAATGAGGCCATTACAGCGTATAGGTTTCACGGTATACCTTCATCTTGTTCAGTAGCACTGCCAAAGCCGGCAGAGCAATTAGGCTCACTTAAGGTGCCAGCGGAGCTCTCAATTTTCCAAATCTTGGTTACTTTACGTTCCCACGCTCTTCCCGTACTGCGTCCACGAGACGTGTCTCCTATAGTTCAAGTTTCGCGTGGATATTATTTTCTTTTATTTGACATTTCTTGTTCTCCTCATGAACGATGGCTAATCTATACTCCCGCAGTCTCACAATATAAGATCATTTTTCAAGCTAACATAGCATAAAAACAATCTTATATTGTACTCCCTCTGTTCCAAATTACTCGTCGTGGTTTTAGTTCAAATTTGTACTAAAACCACGACAAGTAATTTGGAACGGAGGGAGAAGGTACGTATATAAATATACAATAGATCTCACAAAAGGTATTGTCTAACTTGGTAGATTGATAGTACTAATATAGGATCATCACATAAAGATAGTTTGGATAAAAGCTACATGGAGACACACGGTACCTTTTTTCAAGGATATACCATGGAAAGGTGCATCAATAGCATAGAAGAAGAGCCAAGCGGCGGATACAACGTCTTTCGGCACACAGGACACACACCACGACTACAACGACACAACTCACATAGTCGAACCTCAAGCCACAATGGCAAGGAGGCAAAATACGCGGTACTCTAGTAGTACAAGATAGAGGTTTCACCATCGGATCATTTGGGTTAATAATATGTATCCACAAAAATGTAGACAACAGGTGTCAGTATCAACACATGAAGTGAGGCTGTACTCTTGGACATTCACCACGTGAATAACATAAATACTCCACAACATTTATTCGAGCGAATAATATTTTCTAGCTATATATACTACTCAATTTTCAGCAATCTCGGACATTAACCATCACATCTTCTAGTTGGCAATGCTAGCACATCAAATAGGTGATAACCTAAGAGTGTACGGGGAATACAAGGGAATTGGAGACACCGGGAGAAAAACGACCATTCCTCAGCTAATCCTGCAGCCTAGGACTTGTTCTTCAACTCTACATAGTCCACTAGGCATGCCTCCTAGTCATAGCGGTTTTTTTAAGTGGATAGGGTTATGAACGTCGGTCACCAGGTCCCTCGGTTCATGATGGGGCACATCAGTTTTGAGTGCATTAAGATCCATTTCTTAGTTGCTCTCAATGGATCTCGCCCTCTTCTAGTGCTTTGTCTTTGGTAAGGTGAGGCCATATGTGTTTCCTATGAGGGAATATTCTCAACAACAATGTGCTTCGACGCCATCTGGAATGGTTGTACTTGTAAAAGCAAGTAAAAGCACTTCTCATTTTGCCCATTGCTTTACTCCAAGTAACTGTGAACAAAATAAACAATGTGGTCTCATGATGTCTTACATAAATCAGGAAAATGGTATGGACGATTTTGAAATTTGCACTTACTAATTTTAACTTTTTTAAGAAAAATATTGGACATATCTAGAAGACAAATGTTGACTCAAAAGTCAAACAAACCAATACCCACCGTCGCATCATGAAACGGAAAGATTCTCCGTTCACGGGCGATGTACCTTTGCTATGCCCTCTCGCCAAGCACCTATATCATGTCCTCCTCGTGAACATTAGTCATGCCAGCGAATGGGTATACCAAATTACAAAGTGCATCACAGACTATTACAAGCGGAGTGATCATCATATAAAGATACTCCATGCATGGCTCCGTGACATGATCATCACAAACAATTACAACCCTAAAGGAGTAGTTTTGAAAGAAAAGAAAAACTACAAGGATATGAGGTGTTGTAGTAGTACATGGCATCAGTTCACCATCAGTCCTTGTCCTTTAGGGTTAATATAATCACTCTGTGTTGGTCTTCTTCTCGAAGCCTATGCTGTGCGCACGAGCTAATTGCCCAAAAGAGCAATAACAACAAGAGGAGAATGGCGGTCACAAGGACGAGTGCACGTGAGGCCATTATACACGTATATGTCTCTCACTGTGCTTGGGAACGATGATTTTAGGGATCAAAGTGGCGAAGTTCTTCTCTCGGCATGGGATGCCATGAACAACTGTGTACAAGCTTCACTCAGAGGTCATTTCTGCAATCACACAATTGTTAGAGAGCAGGTCACACCTCATGATATTGCCACTGATTTCCATCACCAACTAAAGGTCAGTGCTCAAGAGGTCTGTATTCGAAAGATTCATTGTCAAGACACTCACGTGGCCCATGAGACTGATTAAATACTATGCATGGTTCACCCGTTGATTGTTGCACCATGATTCATGGCAGAAATGACCTCAAAACTACTCTACAACCCTAGTACAATGTAACTCACCCATACTTTTTTCATATGATTCAAATATTGTATCAATTTTATGTTTTGAATATGAGTCAGATTTTTTATCTGTTTGCACATTAGAATTTCCGGTAAGGAAGTCTTCCGAACAAAGCCAATCTTGAATATATTAGGAAAATATTTAAAATTTGAATTCAAAAACATGATGGAAATTTATGAAACTTAGTGATACATGATGCAACACAAAATAACCTAATAAAACTTGGTAATATTGTTCTATGTCATTTTAGTTTGTTATATCATATTTTCTCTTGTACCATAGTGTATCATGTCGATTGAATTGTGTGTCAAAGTGATGGATAGGGAACTTGTTAAAACTTGGAGAAACTTGGTGCATCATAATGTTCGTCAGTATAGAACTTGATGAAACTTGATGAAAACTCAATATACGCTTCACGCAACACAATATTATTTCACTATGTTTCATAGAGTTTCACCGTGTTTCATATTTCAATTTTTAAAACTTGTCAAAATGTATTCAAGAGTGGTCTTGTTTCAAAGTGCTCATCGCAAAGAACACAAAGATGCAGGCGGATCATAAATTAGACGTTTGACTCAATGGGTAAAGTAGATTCAAACTTTGAAATCAAATGAAAAATGCATGGATGGGTGGTGTATATAATATGTGTAGTGTGTGAGGGAAAGGGGGAAAGAAATTGACCCATGCATGGGACCTATACACGAGACCTCTCATGCAAGGTAGAATCTCTTTTCTTGGTGGCCCGTGAGCTAGATCAATTAGGTTCTGGAGAGTTGAATGGGGTGCATTGCACGTGACAATGCAGATTTGCATATTTATCACAGAATTATTCTTGATGCGGGGCCGCCATTGTTGATCTTCTTCTCGGAGGACTGCTGAAGGCTTCACCATGCCATCGGAGAGGGGAAGCTTCACCATCGGTTCCGTCAACCCCTTCTCCCTCATCGCCGCCATGATCTCTCCAACCATGTGATGAGAATTTTTTTCCCTTGTGCTCTTTCAGCGTGTTACAGAGAGTAGTAAATATCCAAAGAACTCTACATATATCTGCATTTTTTCATTATTGCTTGCTTTCTTCCGTTCCTTCATATTTGGCAACTCTCGGGTATTTACTACTTTGTGTAACTCTACTGCTACGTACACCAGTCCATTTAGTAGATTGTCATTGGTACAAATTTCTTCGAGCAAGTACTTGTTTTCATATGTGGTTGAATTGACAACTCAATTGATAGAGCTTATAAGTATTCTCTCGCTTCCATCGCGTATAAATTAGAGTTGTAATATTTCGCAACGAAGACCGTTGTGATTATCTACACTTGTGGGCGGCTGACATGTTGACCAGCTTGTTGCCGGATGCTCATTTCTTTTTGCAACTCCTCTAACAAAACAAAGGTGTGTTTTTCTTTCAAGTTTTGTCCAAAAATATATAGAAATAGAAAGAAAGTAAATTCTTTCTCCCGGGATACAATAGAAAAAGAACTTTGTGGAGTTTGAAAAATAAGAAAGGGAGAAAAGATGCTAAAACAATTTTTCTCCTACGTTTGGATAGAACTGAACAGAAAATGTTGTCCAAAATGGCACAAGGCAAAATGATGCCACATATTTAATTCTCTTTGTTGGCTCCAAAATATGGATAGTGTCGTTTTTTTGTTTCACCATTGTCATGCTTTGGTATCCAACTAACCACATATGAAACACACTGAAAACAAAGATGGGCCTGAAACGGCTGAAAACAAAAATAATAATACTCCTTCACATGAAAGAGAGATGAGAAAGACAAATTTTGACGAGATGGGAAAAAAGTCAAAAGATCTTGCCGTGTTGTGATGTGTTTCATTAAAGCACATGCATGCTAGCATCGGTGCCTATCAGAAGGTCATATCGGAAACTCGTAGCTAGCATGTGATGTCCGACGATCATGGGTGACTGACATGTGAGCCAGCTTGTTGTTGGCCATCCTTTTCTTTACGCAACTTTTAGAACGACATTGCAAGTTTTGTCAAAAAAGTATAAAAAGGAAGAAAGAAAATTTCTTGCAAGATATAATGGAAAAAAAAGCTTTGTTGAGTTGGAAAAATAAGAAAAGAAAACAGAAAAGCTAATGCCGCATCACGGATAGAACTGAAGTTAACAGAATCTGTTGGCCGCAAAAGGCACAAAGGGAAGAAAAAAAATCTCCCTCTTCTTCCTTCCTTCCTTCCTACCTTGCATACAAAATGTCAATGCCGATGCGAACATTTTTGGACATATTTTTCTCTTGAAACTTGCTCTAGTGAATAAAAGTTAATAAGGGATGACACTGCTTTCAGTAAGATTTCTTTGGTACTGCCTATTTGTGTAGAAAACCATGATGAAAAAATATATATAAAGATACCAAAGGATGATTTGGAGCAAAAGGACACTAGAGTACATAGATATGGAACAAGGTGGGGCCCGGGCTCCTGGTGGCCTTCAACGTCGGGGTGGGCGCATGGGCCCACCAGGCACCTTCTGCCGCCTCTCCAGTAACCTGACTATATATTCTAATGGAAACACTCAGCTTATTTATCATGGAATTTTTCTTGAGGCGGGCCGCAACTGGTGATCTTCTTCCCGGAGGGCTGCCGAATGCTTCACCCTGCATCCGGAGAGGGGAAACTTCGTCATTGGCTCCGTCAACCCCTTCTTCCGATCGCCGCCATGCTCTCTCCAACCATGTGATGAGAATTTTTTTTCCTTGTGCTCTTTCAGCGTGTTACACAAAGTATTAAATACCCGAAGAACTCTATACATATGCCTGCATTTTTCACCACTGCTTGCTATCTCTACAATTACTTGATATTTGGCAAATATCAGGTATTTACTACTTTGTGTAACTCTACTGCTATGTACACCACTCCATTCAATAGATTGTCATTGGTACTAATATTTTCTTCGAGCAAGTACTTGTTTTCATTATTTGAATTTACAACTCAATTGATGGAGCTTATAAGTATTCTCTCACTCCCATCGCATCGAATATAAATTAGGGTTGTAATATTTTGCAACGAAGACCGTTGTGATTCTTTACACTTGTGGGCAGCTGACATGTGGACCAACTTGTTGTCATTTACTCGTATCTTTTCACAACTCTTCTAACCGAATAGAGGTGTGTTTTTCTTTCCAGTTTTGTAGAAAAATATATAGAAATAGAAAGAAAGTAAACTCTTTCTGCCGAGATACAATACAATAGAAAAAGAACTTTGTGGAGTTTGGAAAATAAGAAAGGAAAAAAAGAAGCTAAAACAAATTTTTCTGCTGCATCTGGATAGAACTGAACAGAAACTATTGTCCAGAAAAGCACAAGGAAAAAAATATGGCACACATGTAATTCTCTTTGTTGACTCCAAAATATGGATAGTGTCGGGTTTCCTGTTTCAACCATTGTCATATTTTGATATCCGGTAAATCATGTATGAAACCCACTAAAAACAAGGATGGGTCTAAAACGGTTGAAAGCAATAATAATAAATACTCTTCACATGATTTCGCAAAAAGAGAAAAAACTCTTCACGTGAAAGAGAGATGGAAGAAAGACAAACTTTGATGAGATGGGTTGTGATGTGGTTTGCTAACGGACGGGTATGTTGGCATCGGTGCCTACCAGAAGCTTGTATAGAAGTGAATCAACCTGTGATTGGATAGTCAGGAGGACAGTGGTATTTTCAGCCTATAAGATTTCAAGTTTTAGACTTGCCATTGGTGATGTGCATTTAGTGAGAGGAGACGTTTCCATCGGCTGCGAAGGTGTCTGTGACGACTTCTTCAATTTTAAAACGATGTGTAGGCTAAGTCTCTCGGCCATGCTCATAGAAAAAAGGTGTGCGTACGTGCACTCATAGGGAATGATGTGTATGTGCATATGCTTAAGCGTATGTGTTAAAAAAAAACTCACACAAGGAGTTCATAGCTAGCATGTGATGTGTGGTTGAGTCAGATCTGACCATGGGTGACTCACATCACATGTGAACCAACTTGTTGGCCATCCATTTCTTTACGCAAACTTGTAACGACATTTGCAAGTTTTGTCAAAAAAGTATAAAAAGTATGAAAGAAAATTTCTTGCAAGATATAACGGGAAAAAGAGAGCTTTGTTGAGTTGGAAACCTAAGAAAAGAAAACAGAAAAGCTAATGCCGCATCATGGATATAGAACTGAAGTGAACAGAATCTGTTGGCCGCAAAAAGCACAAAGGGAAGAAGAAAAAAGGCTCTCTCTTCTTCCTTCCTTCCTCGCATACAAAATGCCAATGCCGATGCGAACGATGCTGCTCCGCCACCTCAGTCCCGCCCCCGCCCTACCCAATCCCCGGCGCTCCTCCGCCTCCTCGCCGCAGCGGAGACCGGCGAGGGCCCGGCCACCGCCGCTGCATTCCGCCCGCGCCACCGCGCTCCGGGCCCGGAGGACGCCCATGGCGGCCGGCGAGACCGGCGCCTCCGTCTCCGTCTCCGCCGCCGAGGCCGAGGCCGAGGCCACCCAGGTGCTCATCCTCCTCCCCCCTCCCCGCATCCCACTTTTCATTACGAACCGCCCGTCGCTTTCGCCCCCATCCGTTCCCGCCGAATCACACGGCCGCCCCGCATGGCAGCAATACCATACGGCTGGCCTTGGCTCCGCTGCTGCTCTAACAAAATGGTAATGTTCTGATGTTGATTGTTGGGCTGTGCCGCGCAGGCGTTCATGCCGGACGCCAGGGCGTACTGGGTGACGAGCGACCTCATCGCCTGGAACGTCAGCGAGCAGGAAGCGGCGTCCGTCTACCTGTACGCCAGCAGAACCGCCGCGATGGGCCTCTCGCCGTCGAATGGCGGCATCCAAGGTACGTACGTTACGCGGGCCAATTAAGTTCGTCCTGGATGCCCGCTCTCAGCCTGAACCTGATGGTTGTGACTGAAACCCGTCGCTGGTGTGATGATGTGGCAGGCTACGATTCCAAGGTTGAGCTGCAACCGGAGAGCGCCGGGCTCCCGGAAACCGTAAGACGTGCCATGGGTTCCCTTTGCTGTGATCATCTCTTGATTGTTCTTCATGCAGTGTCCAGTGATAAATTTCAGTTTGTTGAACTTAGAGTGCCATTTGCAACATGTTTCAGGTGACCCAGAAGTTCCCTTTCATCAGCAGTTACAGAGCGTTCAGAGTCCCGAGCTCTGTCGACGTCGCCAGCCTCGTGAAATGCCAACTGGTCGTCGCTTCTTTCGGTGGTAATTCTTGACTCTTTGCATCCTTACTTGCAGATTCAGAGATGAGTGTCAAATTCTCCAGAGATGTTAAGAAACAGAGCAAGATCCTGACATACTTCTTGTGTGCAGCTGACGGGAAACACGTAGATGTTACAGGACTGCAGTTACCTGGCGTACTGGATGACATATTCGCATACACAGGACCGCTCGGTGCGGTTTTCCGCGAGGACTCCGTGAGCCTGCACCTTTGGGCTCCTACAGCTCAGGTTTGGCTTCTAAAGACGGCACATTTTACCATCTCAAGTGTCGCCTCCAATTCTGTACTGTTCCTGCTTATATATGTAAAATGTCCCCAATATATCTTGCAGGATGTGAGTGTGTGCTTCTTTGATGGTCCAGCGGGCCCTGTGCTGGAGACGGTTCAGCTCAAGGAGTCAAATGGTGTTTGGAGTGTTACTGGACCAAGAGAGTGGGAAAACCGGTATTATTTGTATGAAGTCGACGTGTATCATCCAACTAAGGCGCAGGTTCTGAAATGTTTAGCTGGTGACCCGTATGCTAGAGGGTATGTGGCTATGCGCAGTTCAGTTTTGTGTTCAGGGGGAAACCTTTTTTTCTATGAAAAAAAGTTCAGGGAGAGGAAGAAATTAATGTGTTCCTTATTTGATCAGCCTTTCCGCAAACGGAGCGCGGACCTGGTTGGTTGACATTAACAATGAAACATTGAAGCCAGCTTCCTGGGATGAATTGGCTGATGAGAAGCCAAAACTTGATTCCTTCTCTGACATAACCATCTACGAATTGCACATTCGTGATTTCAGGTGAATTGTGCTGCTTGATTTACACAACTACAAATCTGGTGGGGTTTACGCATATTCATCTTTAGAATTACCTGTCTGTTTCCTGTGCTTTTCAATTACAGCGCCCACGATGGCACAGTGGACAGTGACTCTTGTGGAGGTTTTCGTGCATTTGCATATCAGGTCTTCAGAGTTGATTTACTAGAAGACTGATGCATTGCATTGCTGTTTTCATCAGTATCCCATGCTGATTGCATTTTGGAACCTGTGGTACAGGCCTCGGCAGGAATGCAGCACCTACGGAAATTGTCTGATGCTGGTTTGACTCATGTGCATTTGTTGCCAAGCTTTCATTTTGCTGGCGTTGACGACATTAAGAGCAACTGGAAATTTGTCGGTAAGGAAATATTTTCTCTATCTTTCACCAGACAACAAGGCACTGTTGAGCTTTTCCTAGATATCTATTATTTTTTTTGTTGGATAGCAATGAGTGATGACTATTTATAAGTACTTAATTGTTTAGACTGCACTTCTTCATTTTCGTCTTATTTACTTCAGAATGACTTATTTGGTTATACGGAACTTCATTTACTCTGGCAGATGAGTGTAAACTGGCAACATTCCCTCCAGGATCAGATATGCAACAAGAAGCAGTAGTAGCTATTCAGGAAGAGGACCCTTATAATTGGGGGTATTCATTTCACACTTCTTTTTCTCTCACACATTCCAGATACTAATGTATCGTGGTGGTGTCAATATAGGAAAGTTAGTTATGTTCTTGCGGGTAAAATATTCTTACATATTATGCATGCTAAAGGTATAACCCTGTACTCTGGGGGGTTCCAAAAGGAAGCTATGCAAGTGACCCTGATGGACCGAGTCGCATTATTGAATACCGTCAGATGGTCCAGGTGTGTTTTCCTTTTTAACCCTGCGAATATGTGACCCTGCTTGTAAGATAGGATTCCAAAAGGAACTACAGTGCATTTGGACTACTTCCCACAAAATTCATGTATTCTATATAAGACCACCAATTCGAGCACATGCTAACTTGTAGCGCTCAGCCTTTTGTAGTAATTGAAGGTGGTAAATGTGGTTAGCTCGATGCAGGATACATGTTACTTCTCTGATAAATTTTGTACTGCAGGCCCTCAATCGCATAGGCCTTCGTGTTGTCATGGATGTTGTATACAATCATCTAGACTCAAGTGGCCCCTGCGGTATCAGCTCAGTGCTTGACAAGGTTGTTACCTTTGAAAATAATATTTGTATTCATAATTATTGCAGCTTAAATTACATCCATTGGTTTTCTTCCAATAACGTTTACAACATTTCTTGGTCATGTTAGAAGTCAACTTAAACTATTATTCCATTCGAACTGGTCCACCCAAGAGCATTTTTGTCACATATTTAAGTACCACCAGTCATGCTACATTGTGTACAGAGTGATAGAAATATGTAAAATTCTTGTTTCAAAGAAATGGCAAGTAATAAATTGCTTACCCTCCTGTGTTCATTGTTCCAGAAATGTGCTTGTAGATCTAACAAAATACATGTCAATTGATCTGCTTTGACATCTTTTGGACCTTTCTTATGTCTATTCTTTCTTTTTCTTTGTATGTGGGATATTTACAGATCGTTCCTGGGTACTATGTTAGAAGGGATACTAATGGCCAGATTGAGAACAGTGCAGCTATGAACAATACAGCAAGTGAGCATTTCATGGTTGATAGGTTAATCGTGGATGACCTTTTGAACTGGGCAGTAAACTACAAAGTGAGTTGGCTGTGGTAACAGTATTCTAATTATGTTACGATAATACCATTCATTTCAGACTTACTGGTTCTAAATGAGATCATCGGACTTGGTGGCTTAGTGCCATCAGCCACGTTATGCACAGGAAAATGCATGCATTCATGACAGAATTTACTTCTTCCCTTTCATTATTGTCTGGACAGTTTCATGTTGTTTACATGATTTTCTTTATCATAATGCTTGCTAATCACCATATAATTGTTGCCTTAGATTGATGGGTTCAGATTTGATCTTATGGGCCATATCATGAAACACACCATGGTAAGTAAGCTCATATCCTTGATGAGTTAAATATCATGTTGATTTTCTGCTTAAATACAATTTCTTTGACCCCCGTGATTTAGTAAAGTATTGCTCATCATCACTTCCACTAGAAAGAACATAGCAATTTCCTTGTTGTGACTACATGGCCCATATGATCAGAATGATTGCACGCATCTGGATCCCTATTTCTTTTTCATTTTTGTTAAGAGCGTCACACTGCATGCTGGATGACCTTTTTTGTTTAATAAACACAGATGAGAGCAAAAGCTGCTCTTCAAAGCCTTACAAGGGATGCACATGGAGTTGATGGTTCAAAAATATACTTGTAAGGAATGAGATTGCTCAGTTTCATAGCAACCAGTTTCTATGGTATTCTCCTTGTATCGGGCTAATAAGGGCAATGACATTGCCACAGGTATGGTGAGGGATGGGACTTCGCTGAAGTTGCACGCAATCAACGTGGAATAAATGGATCCCAGCTTAATATGAGTGGAACAGGGATTGGTAGGTAAGTCTTAATTTATTACCAACTTACTATCTCCCATGAGAAGTGAGCACCTTTCGGTGCTCATCAGCAACTTGTTCATTATCGTATTTACATTTAAATTAACCAATTGGTCAATTTTGGAGCATACCTCCAAACTATAACTAGATTTTACATTGAACAATCAAATTAAAAGTCAAACTTACGTCTCAGCAATCTCCTGTATTGTCAGAATTTTGAAGCTATGACACAAAATACCAGAGTACAGTTTTATTCTAGTAAATAGCCAGTATGGGTAATTTATTTTGGTGTTTGTTCTACATCAACCATTTTTTTCTATACAACATAGTAATATCCATACTGTCATACTTTGCAGCTTCAATGATAGAATCCGGGATGCTGTTAATGGGGGTAATCCATTTGGTAACCCACTACAGCAAGGCTTTAATACTGGTCTGTTCTTAGAGGTAATATTTGTATCCTTTATGCTGGTGCCCTTCCTGGAAATGAAAGTTATGATATGACATTTCAGTAACCAGTTTCTTGCCTTCATCATTCATAAGAATGCAGCAGTTACCTATTTTCCTCTCTTAATACAGTTTTCCTGAATTTCGGTAATTCTCTTGGGTTAAGCCATTTTCTCAAACTCATAGAGGTTCCTTTTTCTGTAATCAAGTTGCTGACTGTAGCTACCTTAAGGTTCCTAACTTTCTATTAATTGGTGTTGTGCACCATTAGACCTCAGTACCTGTACCTTAGAGGCAGTGGCGGAGCTAGACAGAATTGGCTGGGGGGGCGAATGGTAAAATATGAGTGCTTGGGGGGGCCAAAAGCTAAAATATTTCTCATCTAAACCCTCACAGTAATATTTTCTTCACAAGTTGCTTCAATATTGGGGGGGCCACAGCCCCCCCCAGGATACTACATAGCTCCGCCGTTGCTCAGAGGCCATGTATTCAAGTGTCGTCTATTTTTTTGCGAAAAAATGCAAAAGCCTTGCTTCTAGATGCCCAATAGAAGAAAAAGTTTTGTACAAGCCCAAGACGTCAACACTCCATAAGTCAACACAACACCCTAAGTACTAGGCACTGCGGGAGGAGCACCGCCAGCCCAACCACCCCTGCTAATGCCCAATGTCTGGCCTCAACCTGGATAGTGGCGAGCAAGCTGGAAACTCTGGGCCTCTCATTTGTCAGCCGCATGTTTTGTTATGGTCTGCTAGGGTTGGGCATGCATCCTCAGCTATGGAGTATATTGGAGGTTTATTGAACTAGTTAGCTACTATTTTGTGTGCCCTAGCTGGCACTTCGAGGTCTCAAGTCTGAACTGGAGCTGTGATGCAGAGATGCACTTTACTACATTGTGTTTAAAATATTTCTAGATTAGCTCCCAGAATTCCATAGTATTAATTATTTGGTATTTGCCCTTTCGTGCAGCCGAATGGGTTTTATCAGGGCAATGAAGCAGATACCAGGCGCTCGCTCGCTACTTACGCTGACCAAATACAGGTAGGCTATCGGTATTCATGTTCCTATAAGTTTTCCCACTGGTTGAATATTAATTTGCTTTTTACCTATAAATTTAATGCAAATTGAATGTTATTAGTGTTCTGCTTAATAAGTTTGCCAGGCAAGATGGAATAATTTTCTTTTCCTTTTCTTTCAGATTGGACTAGCTGGTAATCTGAGGGATTATGTACTAATAACTCATACTGGAGAAACTAAGAAGGGATCAGAAATTCACACTTTCGATGGATTACCAGTCGGCTATACTTCGTCCCCAATAGAAATAGTATGGCTATTGGTCTTTGAACTTCCAAAAATTAATCGTACTTGTAACACTATCATTTGCTCACAGGAATAGCATAATTTACTCAGTAGAAACAGTATGGCTATTGGTTCTGTACGTGTTTGAATTTTCCTCTTTAAACACTGCTACCAGTCATTATTTACTCAAATACCTTACTGTTTTGTCCATTTCAGATAAACTATGTTTCTGCTCATGACAATGAGACTCTGTTTGATGTTATCAGTGTAAAGGTATGGCTTGTATCCTGTATATGAATACTCCCTTACTTTTTATGGAACGGAGGGAGTAACTAACTTGTATTATACTTCTTCCATCAATTATTACTGTCTAGTAATCATAATTTTCCTTTTTATGTTTTGCAAATCAGGAAACAAGACAGATTAGCATGAATATCTTTACATATATATATATATATAATGCAATGATATTTTCTATCGCTAATACTGGTCACTAAAATTAGTTAATTCTTTGGAAATTAAACTTTACATATATAAAGCAACAATTTAGTAAGATGAACTCAAAATTTCATGCGATGATATACTTTTCAGAAGAAAGGAAGTTGCTCATTGATTCTTCTTTCGCAAGATGAACTCAAAATTTCATTTTCAAAACCTCTCTCTCACAATCTTAAATTCTCGAATTGTTTCTTTTGTTTGTTTCTGCAGACCCCAATGAACCTTTCAGTTGATGAGAGATGCAGGATAAATCATTTAGCCTCCAGCATGATGGCATTATCCCAGGTTTGTACATAAACGGAATATGGATCATAGAACTTATAAATTTTCTGTAGTTCATAGTACTCTAATAGTGTAGGAATTGGTGAAGAGTGATCAGTTTCCCCAGAAATAAGTTGCTAAATTTAAGTAAAATGAGTAATATGGCAAGACCGATCTAGTAGCTCAGTAAGCTCAATCTTGAACTTGTCTCATGTATGAACTTACTAAATGATCAGGTTGTCTAATCTTAGTTTCATTTGTTTTCTTAGCATAATTAATAAATTCAGCACTTGGACTCTTTTGCTAGGATGTTTACAAGTAATCTGCATTGTGATAATCCAACTGACAAATGACACCATGATTTCACGTGATTTTGTATTTTTCTGCTTTTGTCATCTTCTTTCTTCTGACCAAGTAATTTTTCCCATATGGTAAAGAATATAGTAGTGTCTATTTTAAAGAAAAAGTATTCTGTACTTTCATACATGTTCTATAACTTGAACTTTTGGAGTAGAGTCCTCAATTTTTTCAGCTTGTCCTTTCAGGGAATACCCTTTTTCCATGCTGGTGACGAGATACTAAGATCTAAGTCCATTGATCGAGATTCATATAACTCTGGTGATTGGTTTAACAAGTAATAAGCTTCCCTTTCTACCTTACTGAAAACAGCAGTTCTTCCCATGAACTAAAATGATTGATTTTTTATAGAGAGAAAACTAATTAAAATGTTCTTGAAAATAATAATTCTTGCCGCCTTCTTTACCATATATGAAGTAGAGGACAATAGTGGTTCTGTAGAATCTTTAACTGCACGGTAATGTTCTGTTTTCTTTTTGCTAAGGCTTGATTTTACCTATGAAACAAACAATTGGGGTGTTGGGCTTCCTCCAAGTGAAAAGAACGAAGATAATTGGCCCCTGTAAGTTTTTGAACTTTTACATCTTTTATTACCATCACGGTTTTATTATGTATTTGGCCATGTCCTTTTGATAAAGTGAAGAACTTAAATGAGCATTTCCTTTCAAGTTCTAAACATGCATTTGATAGTTCAAAATTTCAAATGGAAACTATTTTGCAGGATGAAACCAAGATTGGAAAATCCATCTTTCAAACCTGCAAAAGGACACATTCTTGCTGCCCTAGACAGTTTTGTTGACATCTTGAAGATCAGATACTCATCTCCGCTTTTTCGTCTTAGTACAGCAAGTGACATTAAGGTACATGTATTCTTCATTTCTTTGCCAGCAAATTAGTTTGAACTTCCTTTCAGACCGCTGAGGTGCTACTGTAGACAAAGCTTCTTTTTTCCTTTTATTGATCTCATGGTGAATTATATGACATGAATGTACTTTACTGTGGGAGCTATATAACTGAGAGTGTGAAACAAATGTATGTTTACATTGATCCCGCAGTTGAAAATGAATGATCACCTGGAAACTAGAGACAAAGATAATCCTGCTAGAACATGTGGACACAGCTCCACCCTGTACTACACCAAATGATCTAGTAGCTGCAAGCAACTCGTGCAAGAAAGCTATGACTTTTTATTCAGTATTACCTCAGTTTCACAATATCTATCGTGCACCCACACATTGGGGGAGGGGTGAAAATGCTCACATAGTAAATTTGTGGAAGAGGAGCGAGTAATATCTATCGAATTGATCTGTTGCGTAGATCTGACTGTATTCCTGTCGTATTTCAGCAAAGGGTTCACTTTCACAACACAGGGCCCTCCTCAGTCCCAGGTGTTATTGTCATGGGCATTGAAGATGCACGAGATGAGAAGCCCGAGATGGCTCAGTTAGATGCGAAGTAAGTCACACTTGATGTAATTATGATTTGCAAAGATATGTTTTGCAAGATGAACATAGAGTGCAGTCTTGAGAAACATGCCACTCTGTATTATTACTCGGTAAAAGAGCAGTAGTGTCCGTCCGCAGCTCAGTGTGTGGCAAGAGAGGCCCTCGATGTTATGTGCTGTAGCTAACTAACTAACTGCCACTCTTTGCAGCTTCTCTTATGTTGTAACGGTCTTCAATGTGTGTCCGCACGAAGTATCCATGGATATTCCAGCCCTTGCTTCAATGCGGCTTGAATTGCATCCTGTGCAGGTAACTGTTCTGAGCTGTTTTTGACTTTAGGTTTTGTTTGTTCTGTACCCTGACATCATTGCTAGACCTTTCACATTTTTCTCTTTTTGCAAGTGTTGAACTTTAACATTGGGGAAACTAACAACTGAAAAACTTTTTAGAACAAATTGACACATTTTCCTTGTTGTGGTTTTGCTTCCTAGCGTTTCATGCTTAGAATGAAACATTGCACACCCTATAACAACTGACCAGTGTCCGAGGCGGCCTGATAGTCCAGAGTTTCAGTATCCTAAAACCCAATAAATCATCAACCCAAAAGGTTGTGGAACTGGGAGAGCAATTTTCTGAATATGCAACGACTATTCTGGACTGTTTCAGGTGAATTCATCAGATGCTTTGGTGGGGAAATCTGTGTACGAGGCCGCGACGGGCAGGTTCACCGTGCCCAGAAGAACCGTGTCAGTCTTTGTCGAACCTCGGTGTTGATGCCTCCTTGGTTTCAACGCAAGGATCTGTTCTACAAGTTGTCGAAGCGACCGAAGATCTTTCTGTTTTCGTGTTGAAGTAAATAATAACTGAAGAATAAGAGAGGAGAGGCGCTGCTGCCTGCGGATTACACTGCTGAAGGAACAAACCCAGGAATAAGAAGCCTGGCTTATGTATATGTATGTATAGTGCCCAAGCTGCCAAGTCATGGCTTTGTTTTCTGATCCATTTTGATTTTATATATCAAAAGGAAAACATGTATATCGTGTTATAACTTATAAGTTTTGTATAACATGCATCTATTATATAAGGAAGCATAATGATTTGTACTGTACTGCCTTTTTACTTTGTATATTGTTATTATTTATCAAAGAAATAAAGCACAATTTCTCTAATACTAGCATAGTACCCGTGCGTTGCTACGTAGCTATAACAGAAAATAAGAGAAAAAATGAGGATAAGGATTTGTCAAATGAGGACACCGATTAACTTTGGCTCGATGACCAGTTAGAGTAAACATGATAGTTCAATGCATGAATTTAGAGATGGAATGGCCAAATGAGTACTAAGTGTAAAGTAGGGGAAGTGAACTCACCACCAACTCGAAATTTTATAAGTAGGAAAGATGTATATATTTTTTTTTATTAAACTTTAAAAAAATTGACCATATATTTTTCAAGTTCAAATATTTCGAAACGGAGGGAGTAATATTTAGTGATAAGATCTCTTTGAGGCCTCGAGGGTCTCTAACAAAAAAGAAAACTCTCTGATCGAATCGGTGACTCCACGACGCCCCGCTCGGCGCTCGCTGCTCTCTCTCCCTCTCTGTCTCGGCGCCGCCGCGGCCATCGATCGACCTCGAAGGAGGCGCGGCCTGCAGCCTCCACCTTCGCTCAGCCAAGGTGAGCTCCCTCCAGCGATTCCCCACCCTCCTTCTCTCTGCTCATTAGCCCGAGACGTACACCTCTGCCGCCGACCGCTAGCTAGGGTTTCCTAGGCCGGGGGAAGGGGGTAGAGAGCTACAGCAGCAGGTGGGGAAAAGAGGGGGAAGAGCCGTATACAGATCGCCTTTGCTTGCCTGCAGCGCCGGCAGCCACAACGGCGGCGCCGCCGCCGGGCCCCTGGTCTAGGCGCCGGGTTGGAGGAGGTCACTGCAGATGTGGGATTCAGAGAATGTATAGTTCAGTTAGAATGTTGTGTTTCATGAAAATGGAATTGGGGGCCTGCGCTCCTTTTCTCGAAAAATGAAATAGTTCAGTTAGAATTGTTGAGATCCATTTAATTTTTTCCCTATGGAAGTTTTAGGAGCCCGGAGCCAGTGCACTGCCACCTCTAACCCGGAGTCCGAACTGAAGAAACGTTTCTGTTCCTTCAGACTAAGTAAGTTAATTGTTACAAGACTTTGTTTCGAGCGATGGTGATAAGCTTTCATGTTTCACGTTGCTGTCAATGCCATCTTGTAGTTCGTCAGAGGGTTCGATCTCCGTTAATTATTCATCTATGCTATCTGGGGTCTTGGTATATGGCG
This sequence comes from Triticum dicoccoides, assembly GCF_002162155.2. Lineage (NCBI taxonomy): Eukaryota > Viridiplantae > Streptophyta > Magnoliopsida > Poales > Poaceae > Triticum > Triticum dicoccoides. The sequence continues at coordinate 90,119,763 of NC_041392.1, read as the reverse complement.
ATGAAGCTGCCAATCTAGCATCCTGCTTGCTAATACTTGTTACTGGCCTTCTGCCGATCTGTTATTAGTTACTGCTGTTATGGTACTGATTTTTATGGTCATAAGATAACTTTTTCAACTAGTTTGTTTACTCTATTTTTGGGGCGAAGGCAGACTGGCGCTCTACTGATTTCATTAAGAGAACGAGTAGCAGGTCCATTATTTATCCAAAATTCTTTCTCTTGTAACTTTCTGGGGTTCAGACTCATATCAGCAGGATTCAGTTTAAGTTTAATTCGAGGCGTACAAGTGCAATTTAAAATCAGCTTTTGCTTATTATCATTTACTTAATGGAAAAGGGGGAAACCTATGAGATGCTTGTTGCTAGTTAGGAGTACCTTCTGATGGCCTAATGTGCCAATGCTTTGCTATATCACGTTCAAAGGAAAACAGAGGTTTTGTGGCACGACCTTACCTGAATTAATTCTTCTTCCTTTATCTTGACAGTTTCTAAAACAATCACATGTCCAAGGCACGCAACGCCTTAGTTGTCACTGGCTTGGTGATCTTTGCTGGTACCGGCCTAGCATTTCCCTTCTACTTTGTGTAAGTGAGTTTGTTTTCTCATCTTTCTAGCACTGGTTGTGTGCATTGGCTGGCGTCTCTTTGCGTAACCTTTATCCATTTCTTACCCCCAGGAAATCAAAGAACAGGCCTATTATCGATTCAACGAAGCCTCTGCCACCGCAGGCTACTTTCCGAGGACCGTATGTGAACACTGGATCGCGCGACATAGGGCCTGATCACACCGAGTACCCCAAGAAGTGATATGTATTTCCATCTTGTTTTCTCTTTGTTTTTCAACGGGCATGCAGAAAACCAGTGAGTTCTGAGTGGAACCCTGTAATGTTGATAACCGGCTCGTGATGTTGGGCAACGCAATTGCTGTGGTAGATTAGCTTCGGTTTGAGCCTTTGAGGTGTTATGTGCAGAACACATGCATATGAGCGTAGTTCTTCCTGAACTGTAAGCGCTTTTGATCATTTCTTGTGCTCCAGTGATTATTCCTTGCAAAGCGATGTGCTGCTGTACCTTTTTTTAGGCAATAATAAATAAATAAAATGCCGAAGCTACTCACACTCTGTTTCATATTACTTAGCAAATTGCTTTTGTTTTTAAGTCAAACTTTGTGAGACCAAATTTATAGAAAAATATTAAACATGTAAAATACCAACTAAATCAACTATTGATATTGATTTGGTATTGTCAATGTCGGTTTTTTCATATATATAACTGATCAAACTTCACAAAAAAATGGCATTGTGAAATATATTTGATTTCTAGTCTTACCAAATTAATATCACTAGATTTTATCTTTCTTTTTTTCATGTGCAAGGCAGGTGCACTGTCAATTTCATGAAGATAGGAAAAGCAAAAACAGAATGGCCTGAAACTAGGCTGAAAACCATACAACACACGATTGATTAAGGGACCAGAGTGCAAAAGCCCACAACCATGTCGACATCAGCCAACTCAAACTTCACGGCCAACATTTCCGACAACCCAGAGATGTGTGGGTGAGCTCTTCGGAGACGCCTGCAAGAAGCATCGTTGCGAGCCACCCACACGAGCTCTGCCGGTTTTACCTATTTTTACTAATTGTTTCACGCATTTGTCTAGTTTTACAAACAACTACAGAATAATGACAAGATGCCATTTAAATAAACCGCAGGGCAAACCCAAGTGAGGTAACAATTGATTGATTTATGCCGGTCTGTTGAGATCTGTTGCTCCGGAAGGCAAACCCAAGTGAGGCTAAATTTGCTGGAGGGTCGTTCTGCCGACGGTAGTGGTTGTTCGATGGCCGAGGGACCTCCATGTAACTTATATTATGTTTGAAAAGTGCTTCGTACTTCTGATGAAGTTTTCTATATAGCGGATTCAAAAAAACTAAACCTTTTTTTTCTGCTGCTAGTAGGTGAATTTTTGTTCCCGCCGATCGGTTGAGATGTGCTGCTTCGCAAGCGCACGATCCACGCATCCTCTTGGTCCACTCGCTGCGAAGCCGCTCGTGCACTTGTCCCAGAGCCGGAGGAAATCAATGGCGTCCATCCAAGCGCCAGAAACAAACAGCAGCGGATGAGCAGGCCGGTACAAGGAGCAGCCCGGAAAGCTGGGGTCCTCCGCCCGTGCACGCCCTGCCCTGCCCCGTCCCTCCCTCTGACAACCCTCCCGCTTTCCCTCTCATCAGCCAACAGCTTTTGCACGCGCGCGCGCGCGTCAGGTTCAGTCAGCCGGCCGGCCCCTTCGTCGGGTCAGAGGTTAGTTCCGCCCGCTTTCGCCTTTCGGTTTTGTGCCGCCGGACGGACGGATCCATCGCGTCGCTGTCAGCCCGGCGGTTTCCACGGCAAAGAGCTTCCGGCAGTGGCAATGGCGGGTGGCTGCGCCGGGGAAGAAGACAGGCCGTGACCTCAGCCGCTTTCCCCTAAGGAATGGATGAAGATGCCGTGCGTACGTGCTCCTACGCCGGGGTTCAGTAAAAGATTAGATGTGCATTCTTGCTTGAGTTTGACAGTGATCGATGGATGGTCCTGCGGGAGGAATTTTGCAGGGATTCCAAGGCAGAAGGAGATGGCTGATGCAAGACAGAGAATATTTCCATGACAAGGTATATAATTTTGGACCGCAAGACCTCTGTAGAAACTTCTTTCTTCAGAGCAGCGGCGGTTCTTTAATTTCAGTAAAAGAATTCCGGGATTAGACAGATAGATGCGTGCTATCAACAGTGGCGTGTGATGGGATGTGGCGTGTGGTGGGTTAATTAATCGGCTGGGCCTGGGGCGGATGCTTTGTGTCTGCGCAGTTTAGGCCAGGAAGAGAAGCCAGCAGGCTGCTCATCATCTGTCACATCCATCTCAACCCAATGAGCCTGAATTATTATGTGTGTATGAGTGTATCTATGTATAGCTTGCTGTGTTTATACGTACACTTCTTCCTTCTTCTTCATCCTCCCTCCCCATTTTAGCACCTCTATAACCTCACTTGCATATATAGAAGATGGCCTGGGAACAATTCTATGTGCTTGTGAGGACAAGCTGTGTTGATCAGTGCAGTGCTCCCTGCAGCTGTGCTGGGGTCCTTAACGCCGCAAGGAAGCACGCATGCCATGTTCAGGCTTCTGTTTCTTAGAGCAATGTTCAGGCCAAAGTGGCAACTAATCACCACAAGGCACCAAACGCTAAGCTGTGTCCATTGATGCACCTCAGTGGCCCTCATGCAAACACAGTGCCCCACTGTGCCTGCATTTTTTTCCCCCATATTACATTACTGCAATAATTGAGTGCCGAAGCAAATGCAGGATGCAGCTCAACACAAACCCTAAATAATTGGCCATTCTGACTGACTGAATAGGTGAGTGAATATGTGTGTAGCCACTAGCCTTTTTTCCCTGCGCCATCAACAGTGCTCCGGGGGGTGACGAGATGCATCCACGCGATGAAAGATCGATGATGCACGCAGCAGCAGCGCGGATCGACAGACGGACAGACGCATCATGCACCTGATCGATCGATCGATCTCCCCAGCGGCATCAGATCTCCTCATGGCCGGCCCGGCCCTGGCCCTGGACTGGAGGAGGACTGTTGAGGGGCGGCAAGATTCAGACAGAGGCCGTGTCTGTCAGCCAGTGGCGTCGCCCAGCGCCACACACAAAGCCACACGCCACCACAGCCACAGCCACAGCATGCATGAACACTCACTCACACACAACCACAGAGAGGGAGGGGGCAGTGGAAAGAACAATCAATGGGAAGGGGATGCGGGGCATGGCCATTTAAGGAAGCCTCCTTGACCTAGCTCGCCATGGAACTCCCACCAGGAATGCAGGTCCCATCCGTCAGCGTCAGTATCAGTACTGGCCTGGCCTGGCCTGGGCTTGCTTGCCCACTGGGTAGAGCAGCAGTATGCATGATTGGCCTCTCTCTCTCTTGCTTGCAAGGCAGTGCAGGCAGCAGCGGAGGATGGGGGAGAACAAGCGTACTGCTGCAACGCTGCTGTGATTGTTTCTCGAGAGAAAAGAAAAGAAAAGAAAAGCGCTGCTGTGATTTGAGGTTTCATGCTGTTTTGCAGCACCTTTTCCTTTCACCCGGCCAAAAGAACTACTCATTGCAAGCCCCCTTTATTCAAGTTTCACCGGGCCAACCAACATGCATGCACGGCGCCAACAGTTTTTTGGTTTCGTTCAGAAAGCTGCTTTCTTTCTTTCTTCCTTTCTTTCTTTCTCTCCATTTTTTCATTTTTACTTGCTTGCAAAAACATGTAGAATGATGAGATAACAGCAGAAAATAAGGGAAACGATCAGTAAACTGTTAATTCAAATAATGTGTGGTTAATTTGGAAACATATGTGAAAGATAAGGATTTTTTTAAGAAGGCTGTTTAGAAGTTTATGCATCAACACAAGCATAAGTGCATGTTTTCCAAAAAACTTGGCTGAATTCCACATAATGAGGGACAAGGCGAATCATTCATCAGCTACAGGCTGATTAGAAGTTCCACATCATGATGCATCAACACAAGTGTCATGTCATCGGCAATAAGAAAATGAAATTAACAGGATACTGCAAAAGGAACTGATGACACATTAATATTGTTCACAGTGAAGTAAGGAGACCTTCAAAAAAAATCTGAAGCATTCTGCAAAAGGAACTGATGACACCTTAATATTGTTCGCAGTAAAGTAAGGAGACCTTCAAAAAAATTCTGAAGCATTCTGCAAAAGGAATTGATGATGCCAAACTTCCGGAGATCGCAGTTAAAAAAGGCAGCATGGAGAAAATTAGGAAGAAATGGCAGTTACGGCCAGAGACAAGACACACTAGTAATTAAGAAACTCAACCACATGAAACTGAATCTAGTGGCACATCCACATAGATCAGTACAGGCAGGTAGCCATGACTAACAAATACTACATGCATCTCGCTGTCAAATCAAATTACCTTTTGTAACAATCCTGGTTGTATACCTACCTTCTCCACCATGATGTGATATTCTCTTAGAAAAACATCTACAGCCTGAAGAAGCTGGTGAGTGATCCGCCAATGATGCTGCCCAATTGGTCTCTCTCTGCAATTTCCCACAGCTTTATTGAACTGCAGATCTTGCCGGTAGAAGCTAGCATCCACCAATTGCAGATGCAGTTCAAGAAAGCTGTGGAAGACAGCAAAGAGGGCCACACACATCTCACAACGAAATTAGCATCCAACACCGAGTAGGCATATACTGGAGGTAAAGGGGGAGAGAGGCTAGGGTTCTTCACTTGTCTCTTTTAGCTAGGCCTGAGAGCCATACAATGGGAGAAGTGCAAGGAGCCAGCAAGTGGTTCTTCTACCTAGGCTTGGGGGGCATGGGTGAGAGTGGGGGTGGAGGAAGAAGAGGGGAGCCTGAGGGTTTATTTATACCAGCGGGGTGGGGAGGAGAGATGTTGTTGGTGCATGAGAGGTTAAGGACCCAATCCCAAGAAGAATATAGAGCCTGCCCTCAACACTACTCCAAGCCCCCCTCTCCCCATTTTCCTCTCTCTCTCTCTCTCTCACTTCACTCTCTCTCTCTCTCTCTTCACTCTCTCTCTCTCTCCTCTGGTGAGGAGTGGCGAAGGGGGGAGACTTTTTGGGCAGAACAATCCAACTAATCCAAGGGAGGTTGTAGATGAGGGAGGGGACAAGGCCCAAATACTTTATGTGAGAGTTGGAGGAGATGAGCCACCGGCCAGGCTGCCTAGCTAGCAAAACCGGGCATTTGCTTTTGTTTTCTTTCCCTTGGTGGCTTGGAGGTGGAGGCACAAAACATGCGTGCTTGGGACAATGCTTGCTGAAAGCAGGGGAAAGATGGAGCCTTTCTGAATCTATGACAGTGATCACAGCTTAATTTACCCAGCAGTTTACAAGTGGGGGGCAGAAAGCAATGGCAATTTGCAAATAATTTTGTGCAGGATCCAAAGCAGGATTGCCTCATGAATGTTCTAAAATCGGATGTTGATTTTCCACGGGATTCGCAATGATCGTACCGCGGCGAAATTGTCGCCCCTCGAGGGTTGTCAAATTTGCTTTTCGCAAGAAAATCTGACTCGCCAACTCGCGATCTATCGTGGCAATTAACTTTGAGAAATGTTCCATCTATAAACTAATATAAGATGGTTTAGATAACTAAAGTAGTGATCTAAAACGTCTTATATTGCTTTACAGAGGGAGTAGTTGGCTGAACCAGAGTGCAAAGTTTCAGCGGACGGGCTGCATGGAGCCCTTTTCTCTAGACATTTTAAAGCGTATTTAAAAGTTTTTTAAAAAAACTCCGAAACTTGTACATATTCATTACGGGTCTGTAAAATTCGGTTCAAAACTATGGTCATTTGTAAGCCGCGCAAAAAACAAAATGCCAGCCCAACAACAAAAAATAAACCGGCCATTTTGATATACATATTTGTCTTTTTTTGGTATGCCACATATGAAAATATATTATTATAAAAATTTGCAAGTAGGTAGTATATATGTATATGAGTGTGCATAATATTGTCTTTTTACAGTGTATATAATGAATTGAATATGGGCTCCATGGAGCCCGCCCTCCATTAGACTTTTTTGGTTGAACCATGGCTATTATTTGTATGATCATAGGAGCCAATTTTATATGTTTATTGATTTTCTAACATATTACAAACACAGATCCTCATACATACACACATATACTCACTCTATGAACGCACAAATCACACCCTCTTTATGAGCACCTTCGAGAGACTGAGCCGGCACATCATCTTGAGATTGACGAAGTCGACACACATGTCTTTGTAGTCGAAAGGAACGCCTGCTGCCACCGAACACACATCGTCGGGATGCCTGAAATAAATCCAGAAAAACACGAGCACCGATGTCAAGTCTTTTGTATGCATTGTCCTTGTAATCATCGCTTATAACTTATTGTTGCATAGCATATCCTTAATCTAAAGGCACGTGAGCCTATGATTTTTTTTGCAAGTGATATAAATCATTTAAATATGATGTTAATATTAAAAAAACTTGAATAATTTTATTTTATTTTGAACATAACACTCTAAATAATTGATATTACGCATGTTCATGTCTTTTGTATGCATGCAAATTTTCATTAAGGAATGACACATTTTGTTCTCTTTGAGGAAAACCAGTAGCCATGCTCTAGAAATATGAATTTCAGATATGTGCATGTGGCATGGATCTTGAGCGCTTTTTTTTTTCTTTCTATTGGACTAAAATTGAATTAAACAGAACTATATTCATGTATAGAACTCAGATCAATTGACATCAATGAATTTACGAATAGGGAGTCCACGTGCCCAACAAATGAACTATTTCCTCCTCCACTTCTACCATTGGTCAGATTATGGGAGGCTCAGATAAAGCTAACCAATGTTGTGAGGGCGATCGGTCGGCTCTAGTTGGCCAAAAGAACATCGGTAATGCTAATTGGCGAACGTTTGCAGGGAAGGAACCCCTGCGAACGCCCTCACAGCCGTTTGGTCAAGACCAAACCATGACAGTTTTGTGAAAAAATGTCTTCTCTAGGAAGGAATTGTTATGGCAGTCTGAAGAAATGTCACCTCCCATGACAGTTTTAGGGAAAAAATACCTTCTCTTAGAGGAAATTGCCATGCTAGTCTGAAGAAATTGTCGCCTCCTTACAACTAAAATCGCCATGAACAACAGTCGTTAGGTAAGTATCTGTAACGCTTGTTTCACTTCGTATTGTCCCGTCAATGGAAAAGGTCAACAAGTTGACTTCTCAGTCATTTTTCCTGTTCATATTCCTGCTGCCGATCAAAGAAAAACTCCCGTTTCACCTTCATCAGAAATGAAACAGGCAAGAAAATATAGGCCAAAAAAATGAAAATGAAGAGAGATATTTCGTCCATGCTTTCTACGGTAACCAACCAGTGGCTCTCAGCGCTCCCAAGCAGCGCCCCCAACCTCCCGAGCTACAAGACAACGAGGGCTCAAGAAAAATCGCGCAAAACTTGCCGTGATCGCACGCGCAGTGAGCAGAGCACTGATCGATGGCGGCCAAGGTGGCGTCCCCGCTCCCGTTCCGCCGCGACCTGCGGGGCCCGCTCGGCCGGCGGTCGCCCAGGAGCGGGCTGCCCGGCGCGCTGGCCGGGCTGGGCTGGAGCGACGGCTCCCGCAGGCTCGTGGCGCCGGCGTGGCCGGCCCGGGCGCGCGGGAGGAGCAACCGATCCAGCGGACGGGGAGCGACCAAGGAAGACGACGAGCGCGCCGAGGAGTCAGGGGATGCGGAGGCCGTGCTGATCATCGACGGGGAGGAGGAGGACGACGGGGAGTTCGGCGACGACGATCTGTCCGGGTTCAGGGGGCTCGTTCTTGATCTCTCCTACAGGTAAAGCCACACTCTTTACTAATCACCATGCTCACTACTCAAGTAAATTTCAGCTGAAAATGGTGATTAGCGTGAGCAACCGAGGTTATAGCGTAGCTTCTGCTCTTTGATTGACATCTTGAAACGGTTCTGAGACCACGCGCAGGCCTGTGAATGTCGTCTGCTGGAAGCGCGCGATCTGCCTGGAGTTCATGGAGAAGGTTAGCTTCTCTGCTGCAATGCAGCCAGCAGTTCGTCCTCATCGCCATCGTCACTCCTCCCAAGTCAACAGCTCAACTGCTGATCAAATTTAATGCAGTGATCGTCTTAGCTATGCAGGCCGATGTCCTGGAGTACTACGATCAGACGGTCTCCTCTCCCAGGGGATCCTTCTACATCCCTGCGGTTCTCAGGGTATGTGGGGTGGTGATCCATCGATTTGTCGGCCACTTAGACCCTGTTTTCCGACGCCGGAAATTGAATTGGAATTTCCCCTGATTCCTGATGGAATTGAACTGTTTTCACTGCTATGTATCATCTTCTTCGTCAGGTTCCACAGCTGCTGCAAGTTGTGAAGAGGAGGAGGGTCAAGCACTGCCTTAGCCGGAAGAACATACTCTTCAGGGATGGATTCAGTTGCCAGTAAGCATTCCCCTGTTTTTTCTTGTAGGGAAGTAGAAGCAGTGTACTGTTGCTAAAGCCAGAACTTCCCTTCATATAACTAGATCTGTATGGATAATCAGGAGTTAATTGGTCGGGCTGTCTGCACTGACTGCAGGTATTGCTCTTCTGAAGATGACCTCACAATCGATCATGTCATCCCGGCCTCGCGTGGCGGCAAATGGGAATGGGAAAACTTGGTATGAATTCTCGCTACTTCTATTACCTCCGTTCAGAATTAACTGTCGCTGAAATGAGCTTATCTTATTACCCTCCCTGAAACCAAGAAGAAGAGTCGGTGGCGAAAACCACGACTTGATTGAGAAGTTATTTTGCCATCTCTGAATTGTTAGGTAACTGCGTGCTCTAGATGCAACTCCAGGAAGGGTAACAAGACGCTGCTGCAAGCAAACATGAAGCTACGCAAGATCCCCAAGGTCTGTGACACTGCTTGCTCTTCTTGGATCTTGAATAATACTGCAATATTTGTGAAGTGCAGTTAATTACCGAACTGTCCCATATTATAAGAAGAGTGATCCTTGCTGAATTGCGCCGCAGGGGCCGAAGGAATTCGACATCATCGCGGTGCCCTTGACGAAATCCGCCTTCAGGACGATCCGGAGGAGGCACGGGCTGCCTGAAGAGTGGCTGCAGTACCTTGCCGGGCCATCTCCATGACCAAGGGAGGACTTCCTTCAGACCATAACCAGTAGCCATCACTCCATCTCCATGTATATATATTACCAGGCTCATCTTCTCCAGCCAAAGATTCATGTCTATCCATCACCAGCTCTGTACATGCCTTGCTACCTTCTGATTTCTAAAAATAAATCTGTACATGTCACTGATTTATCAGTAAGTAAATAAAACAAGAAACCGACTTGAGTGTACATGCCACGTGCAGTTTGCGTGGACCTTGATTTCCTGTCAGAAATAATTGGAACGCTAAGGCCTTGTAAAATGCAAGGTGTTTAGGAGGAGTGCTTAGTAAAATAAACCAAGCTTTTCCTAAGCACAAGTGCTTATCTCTATATGAGGTGTGCTTAATTAAGCATCTACCCTATGCAAATAGGCACCGGTCCTTCTGAAAAATCGGTTTATTTCTCTGAGCATCTCTCCTAAGCATCTTTCATTGTACAACGCCTAAGAATTTACTAATAGTTAGTTGTAGTTTTTTTATTTTCCTCTAAGTGCGAGGCATTCACATAGAGGGCTACTTGTTCATTTTTTGTTTTCTCATTTGATCACATAGAGACCTTGATACCGACTTGAATATTGGTTGTTTGGAATTATGCGGACGTGATGGCTACATTTCATTCTAGTGATGTTTGGAAATATTGGTTAGCCATCACTCCGTCTCCATCTCCGTTTGCATATCTAGTGATGTTTAACCGTGTATTTTGGTCCTGATTAATTTGTGATATTTATGCGCGCTTGTTATATGTTGCGGAATTCCGTTATGAATCATATGAATTTAGGGATCATATATGAGGTACTACGTACACTGCTATGGGCACGGGCGAGAATCGCCGGTCACTGTCCGCGGACTTACAAGGAGGATTAGCTATGTCTTGCCCTAGATGAGCCTGGTCACTCGCCGTCCGGCCGGGCACGCGCGCCGCGCCTGCCCTCGCGCAAAGATCAAACTGATATTGCCTGCGAAAAAGAATTTTTACCTGAGCCGGGAGCTACCGGTGGAGCATCCATCGTTAAACGTTGCTTTGAGATTGATCTGGCTGAAGACTCCACCATACTTTTATTTCTGTCGTTTAGCAATACAAATCTTTTACAAACAAATATACTCCGATGGATAGAGGCCACAGCAGCACCTTTTGTCAAGTTGAGAGCAAATAGGTGCACCACGGCTGCATACAAACACTAAATACATGCACTTTGTTTTCCATGTGACATTTTAAAAGGTTGATAACTTTTGAACTAAATATCTAGTTTTCAAACTCTTTATATTTTTGAATTCAGGGCGACAAGACCTTTAAAACAAGATCAATCTTGGATACATTTTGGCTAGTTTGAATTTAATCGTCTCACTCATTTTAGAAAACGCATTTTAGTCAGTTTCACATTTCACTAGTTTTAGAAAATCTTTCAGTCAGTTTCACATTTCACTAGTTTTAGAAAATCTTTCAGTCAGTTTCACATTTGGCTAGTTTGAATTTAATCGTTTCTCTCATTTCAGAAAACGCATTTTAGTCAGTTTCACATTTCACTAGTTTTAGAAAATCTTTCAGTCAGTTTCACATTTGGCTAGTTTGAATTTAATCATTTCACTCATTTCAGAAAACGCATTTTAGTCAGTTTCACATTTCTCTAGTTTTAGAAGATCTTTCAGTCGGTTTCACGTTTCACTAGTTTCAGAAAATCTTTCAGTCGGTTTCATATTTCACTAGATTCGGAAAACACATTACACGCATTTACAAAAGATAGATTTCACTCATTTTAGAAATTTCACTATATTTAACGTATTTCACACCGAAATATGTGTCATGTGTATGGAAAACAAATTTCACTCGTTTCAAATATTGGTTTCACTCAATTCGAAAAAATATTTCATTTACTCAAGAAACTGATTTCACTCATTTCAGAAAAACTATCAGTTAAAAAACCAATTTCACTTGTTTCAAAAATAGATTTCACTCGTTTCAGAAAACATAGTAGAGTCATTTCACTGTGAATTTATGAAAAATATTGACTTGTATTTCACTCATCAAAAATATCAATTTCAAACACTAAAAAAAAGCAGTTTCATACAAAATATTGGTCATATTTCACTTTTTAAAAATGGCTTATTTCACTCGTTCTAGGAAACACATTACACTCACTCAATTGAAATAGTATATTTCACTTGTTTCAAAAAACTGATTTCAAACATTACAAAATATATTGATTTAACTCATTTCACTAGTTTCACAAAACACATTACACTCACTCAATTGAAATACTCCTATATTTCACTCGTTTCAAAAATTGATTTTAAAACTAATTTCACTCGTTTCAAATACATTACACTTTTGAAATACAAAGTTTCACCCTTTTGTGAAATATATTTCTGAAAGGATTAAAATATGCTTTTTAAGATAACAGATCGGTTCTACGTAAGTTGAAAAATAATTAGTTTCACTCTCTTGGGATATATGAAGCTGGAATAATTAAAATCAGTTTCATAAAAAAGTGAGAAGAATTAGTATTTTGAAAATGAGTGAGATTTGTTTTCTCAAAGAATTGAAATTAGTTTTTGAAATAAATCAAAATGTTTTTTTAAAATTGAAATCTACTTTTAGAAAATATTTCAAATAAGTTTAAAGTGAGAGAGGTTGATTGGTTGGAGAAAATAAACTAACATAGTTTGCACGTCTGAAGTGAGAGGTGCGTCAAGTGTAAGTGAAAAGAGTGACATGCACGTGGGTGGGACCCCAGCTGATCAAATACGATGGAGTCAGATGAACAAAAGAGAGAAATACATGGATACAATTTTTGAGCTGGCAGTATCCTATTGGTGATCCGTCATTCTTTTCTTTGATGGATGTTGTGGTGGTATCAGAGGCAGGTAACGGATGTTAGTGTCAAGCTTAGGGATGTTTCCGCTATCTTTTCAATTTTGTCACGATGGTCCTTGCGTCACTTATACTTTGATCTTTATGATACGAATGAGACACGTATTATCATGAAAAAAAACACTTTGCGGTATTGCCTGCCTGCTCGCCCGTCTCGGGGCTAGGGACGTTCCGTACTGTAGGCGCCTCAAAAGGGGGAAGGAAAACCGCCACCGACGTTTCCATCGCAGGCATCGGTTTGGAGGATGAGCTTAATCAATCCACTCTCCCACTGAACCTGACAGTGATATGTTTCTCTTTGACCAGCAAGCTAGCTACTCCAGCTAGGAGAGGAGTGCCACTGTACCAGCGACTGGTCAAATGGAACACCGAGACGCGTGCACGCGCCCGTCTTGAGCAAACATATCGACATGAGGATCTCCTTTTTTTGTTAGATGACACGGGCATATGTTACGTGATAGACTACACACGAACACTCCTCCGAGCTCTGCAAGTCTGAACGCCAAATGCGGGCTCAAATTGAAGGTGGAATGTGAAAATATTACCAAGAAGAAGAAGAAGAAGAAGAAGCGTGCAGGAGCAGCACGCGCATATCGGCCGATCGTGTCGATCTGCGCCTGCCATTTCCTATACGATTTCCGCACTGACGGATGGAGTAGCGACCTGCGAAAGCCACGTACACCCCGCGCGTGCGTGGGTGCATGCGGCGGCAGAACGGTGTCAGTCGGTCGGAGGAGTGCCGCTGGCAGAAGCCTCTCCTCGGTCGAACGAAGGCGGCGCGCGGACCGGAGGCGCCGGATCAGCAGGCGGCATACGCGCTGCCTGCACTTACGGGGTGCACGCCATGCATGGCTCTGGCTCTGGCTCTCGTCGCAGCAGACGACTATAGTACTACGTTCTCGTCCCGAGGCCGGGGGTTTGTCCGATCTAATTGACGTTGTTCCGAAGCAAATTGACCCGTCAGAATGTCGGATCTACTCCCGTGAAAATGAACAGATCTGATCTTTATCTGGAATTTCAACACAAAATGACCCCAATCTGAAAATACTTCATGAAATGGTCCTCTTTTGCATGACGCCCGGGGTTAGGGCGCCATGCTAGAGTGCATGACGCCCCGGGCTAGGACGTCATGGTAGTGACATGTAGCATGACGCCCCGGCCTAGGGCATCATGCCAAATAGCATGACGCCCTAGCCCGAAGCGAGCATGGCGCCCTAACCACGGGCGTCATGCAAAAGGGGGCATTTCATGAAAAAAAAAATTCATATTAAGGCCATTTTGTGTTGTAGTTTCGGATAAGGGTCAGTTTTGTCCATTTCCCAACCACTTTACATGCATTCAGGCCGATGAACTGACATGCATTATAATACTCCTGACATCTCACTTGGATTCGGCGTTCGATCGCTTCCTTCAGCTTAGGGCTTCGTCCCCGATGGTCGGTTGCCCCTTTGCGGTGGCAGCAAACCAAGCCAACATGCCCGTTACTTAGAAGCATGGCTAAAGATCAACGTTGATGCAGCTTTGCTTTGGGGAATTTATAATGAAGGAAGACGAAGCATGGGAGTTTTTCTTTCTCCCTTTTAGAACACCATGTATGACTATGGTGTCAAAAAAACATCCTACATTATAAGACGGAGAGACTAATTAGTTAAGAAAGAGTAAGCACGCGAGTGATTGTAATAGATGCAAGGGGAAATTTTGTGGCTGCGGGCGCGCAGTAGTTTGCCCTTCGTAGCGGATGTGATGATAGCAGAAGCATATGTCCTCAGAGACAATCTTACTTTGGCTCAGCGTCTTATAGCTTAACCAAATTCGTGATTCAGTCTGATAATGCGTGGAAACCATGGAGGATTGAGCTGATTCGGCTACAGCTGTTGCGGCTGTCTTCTATGATTGCAAATATATGTCCTTGCTTCAGGGTTCTTCTGTATATATAGATTACGAACATTGTCCTAGGGAGTGTAACGAGGTCACACACTTGCCGGCTAGCAATAGTTTTCGAAATTCGGTAGTAACTAAAAGCATCTCCAGCCGTTGGCCCCACAGGCGGCGATTTTACGCGCTGGAACTAAAATCGGCGCGGGGGCTAGTGGGTTCCCAGCCGCTCACCTCAGGGTCACCCCAGACACGGTTTTTTTTTATTTAAAAAAAATCTGAATTCGGTAAAGTTCGGCTAAATTCGGCAAATTGGACAGAAAAGTTCGGCTAAATTCGACAAACCTGACATTAATATTCAACATGTTCGGCGTTACATAAATTATTTTTTTTAAAAGACATCTACGGGACGAACAAGTCGCTGAGCGCGGCGAAGTCACCGTCGTCCTCGTCGTCGGCGGCGGCCTTCTCCTTCTTGATGGCGCGGCCGCCCCTGCTGGACCCCTGCCCGGCGTCTCCAAGGCGGACCTGTGGTGGCGGCGCATCATCGTCGTCGTCGGGGAAGCGTTCGGCCATCGCTAGAGAGGGAAGAGAAGTGGAGGACGGGGGAGATAGCAGAGCTCGGCGGCGCCGGACGGGAGAGAGCAGAGACTCGGCGGCGGCTGGTTTGGGCTCGGGCTCGTGTGGCCATCAGCAAGGAGGAGCGGCAGGTTTTATAGCCCGCGCCGTGTGTACTCATGAGGCATCGCCGCGTCGCCGGTGACGCACCGCCCGTGAGGAATCAATGGCAAGGCTGACCGGCGGCAGCCTTGCCATTGATTCCCCGCGGGGAACCGAGGCGCTCTGGGGAAGACGAGGCGTCGTCTCGCTGACGCGGCTGGCCCGCCACTTTTTCGTGCTAAAACCGTTCGCCCCGTCGCCCCCCAGCACGTTGGGTTCGGCCTGGGTATGCCAGCGCCAGTTTCGGCCCAAACCAATGAAAAACGGATTTCTGGAATGCGACTGGGCCGATTTTTAGGCGCCGGCGCGATAAAAACGTCTGAAAAAAAGCCTGTTGGGGACGCGGCTGGAGATGCTCTAATGTGTCGGATGAGATGATGACTCCATGACCCACCTAGCTTAATCATGCGAACATGCCTCGTCTGATCGTATTTGCAAAAACAAAGTGCTTGTGATCAACGACTGCCAACAAACCACACACGTTCCGTCGTCAATGCCAAGGTTTTTCTACTCTGCTCTGCAGCGATTAGCTTCTTCAATCTTCAAACTAGCGAGTACAGTCGATAATAGATATTACTTGCTAGTGTGTAGACATTACTTGCTAGTGTGTATGCATTCGTGTTCGAAGTATACGACGTGTGTTCCAAAATAAAATGGACATCAGTCTCTTTGGACTGTGATAAGAATTCTCCAGGAGTTTTGGAGGACCCCATGCATCGTTGGGATTTTTTGTATACAAGCTCTCTGGATTGTAGTAGGATTGAGGAGCTCTAAACTAGTGGTGCTAGAGCTTGCTATGAATGTGCACTTTAGTGCCTGAACTTGCAAAATACATTGAACTGGTTTTATAACTTGGCATGAACGTGCATGCATGGTTCAAATGGTGTTTGTATACGTCCGCGAATCTGAGGAGGCTCGCCAGCATGCCATGGGGCCTGCTGTCGGTGCCAAGGGTGCGTGGCCTGGTTTTTTTTTGTGAAAAATCTCTGAAATTGTTTTCTTTCAATAAAGCCCTCAGGGAAAAACTGACAAATTATAAAATAAAAATTAGGTGTATAACTATAAGATAAAAATTACAACTCATGTACTCGATCAAACCAGCAACGTACCAGTCGAGTGCATGCGGCTAGCCACTCGACAATTTCCCATTTGCTGATATTCAATGATTCATAATCTTTATAAACATTTGGCCAAACAAAATAAATAAAGAGAGTTTAATAATCCAGCAAAAACAGCACCAGATCTGTGACCGAACATGGGACCAAAGCTTGTAGACCAGGCACGGATGCCAATCCAACTAATGAGTTGTCATGTATCAAAAGTACAAGTATTTTTTATGACTGTATAACAAACATAATTTCAAAAGAATGCAAAAATCTTCATGTTATTTTAAAAAGAATTCACGTGTTATTTTAAAACATATTCATAAAATTGAAAATATTTATGAAAGATTAAAATGAGATTCCAGTATTATCCATGTGAGTATTTTAAAAAAAATAGTATTATTCATGTCAGGATCCGCAGTTTAATGGCGCACTAGGCTTGTATTTTTTTTTAGAAAACACACAAACTTATATATTATATAAACTTTTCAACACAACATAGTTTTTTGCTAAAGCATGGACACACTGATATACTAAATAAATAGTTTATTAAAAATGTGGAAATTTTAAACTTATATGAGAATTTATTTAAATATATGACATTTCTAAAATTACTGTCATATTTTATTAAATGCGAACATTTTTAAAATTATAAAATATATTCTTAATTCATAATTTTATTATGTGTATTTCTGTTAAATTATTGCATAGGTATTTGATGAAATTATATGAAATTTTTAACGTAATTTGTTTTAAATATATGTACATTGTTTGTAACGCGATAATAATTTATGTATTTTTTTAAAATGAAATGAAAAGGAACAAACCCGCTGAAAATTGAGCCACACTGTGGTTCGTTTTAGCCACATGGGCTCGTCATGATATAAACCTAAATTTATCATTTTGCCATTTGGTGTTGTCGATTGAAGTGGTATGTGCGGCCGCCATATAGCCCCTGGTTGCAGGTTCAAATCAATGGCACTATATTGCTGGAATACATATTTTTAATTTATGTTGTTCAACTTTATGTTTATAAAGTATATGAAATCTTTCTTGACACTAAATTTGAACAGGTTGACTGGCTAGCCACGCACACCTGTAGGTGTGGTTTGAACCCTAGACCAGTTTTAATTATTAATAGATTAATAAATACCACGTGACACATGTGATAAGCAATCCAACCAATTCAAAAATATATAAATACCACGTGATGTATAAAAATGAGATTTGAACTATATATGCACGTTCATGTCAAGTTATGAAACCAGTTTAATGTATTTTACAAGTTTAGGCATCAAAGTGCACATTCATAACAAATTCAAGCGCAGTAGTGATGTATTTACCTCTTTTGAGAATATACCGCGAACCAAATAGGCCTTGGGCCATACAATTTTGTTCAGTGCCGTGCCCACACACATGGTCGCTTCGTCCAAGTCAAGCAAAGTTGTGCGTCGACGCGGCCGGCGTTTGGTCATAGCACGACGGTCGAGCTCGATCTACTCTCTGGTGCCTAGCTAGCTACTTCAAACCTGCTCTACAACGCTCGCTGCTACTCTAGCTCTCGTTTTCTTCCGCCGACGAAAAGAACTCCCGGTTGGCCGGTTGGGATCAACCAACTCCATCTATCTCCATCGTGTGGCTCCCGTCCCCCACTCAACCCAAGCGTCTACAACTGTATTGGACAAATCCGACCCCTCAAACGTTCGCGGACACTGACCGGACACGCGTCATACTTTGCCTTCCACACTCGCGTCTTTTATATTCTAAATCTCAAAACCATGTAATTCATGCAACGCTACGTAAAACACATGATCATAGTGCAGTTCATCGGATTAGCCGGACAAAAGAAACATGATTCATTGGAGTTCAACGGCGGACAGTGTAAATCCATACTACAAAGATAGATAAAATATAAACAGAACAAGGAAGGGCGGAGGAAATCACCATTTCCTATCGGCGCGGTTGTGCCCCTCCTCCGTGCAGGCGTTGGCGTGCGGAGGCGCGTCGTTAGAGTTGAAGGTGGAGCCGTCCGTCATATCCGAGCCGGAGCTGCACCTCATGCCCGACAACCTGCGGAACAGGCGGTCCTGCTCCTTGGCATGGCGGGCCGCCTTCGCCTTCGCCGCCGCCTCCTTTGTTACCTCGCGTTCCGATAACTCCATGGCGAGTCGGAGCGCCTTGGCATTCTTGCGGTGGAGGCGTCACGCATCTGTCTTCGCTGTCGTGAGCGAGCGATGGAGGACAGAAGCGAGGAGCTCTACCTCAGGATTGACGGGCGCGCTCGTGCGCGGACGTCGCTGCCCTCTCCCTCACCCGCTGCCACTCACGCCAGGCTGCTCGTGCTTCCGACTCCGGCGTCCGAGAGCGCGCCGGCCCCGCCGCGGGCACGAGGACCCAGCGGTGGCCGGGCACCACCTCCGAAGCAGAGGGTGCTTGTGGTGGGTGGCGTACCTGGTAGAGTGGAGCAGAGTGGCCGGAGCTGCGCGCCGGGCGGGAAGGGCCGAAGACATCATCGACGGGCGCCGTGCACTGACAAAGTGGATCCGCTGCTGCCGGATCCGCCTTCGTCGACAACCGAACGCCTCAATGCGATGCGGAGGGCGACCTCCTCCACATCGTCGGGATCCGCTTCGCACAGCAGGCTAGACCAGTCTTCATCGAAGCCGGAGTCCCCACCGAAGGCAGCGCTGCTTCGGTCGTCGGCCATTGAATGCGTTTGGAGTGGACGGAGAGGGGAGTGAAGTGAAGTTCAGATTGACTGCTTTTCAGACAGCGGGATTTGTGGGGCAGTTGTGGGCCAGGATGGGCCAAGTCAACGTGACGGGCGCGTCCGAACCGTCCTATATTTGGGCTGGATATTGGGGGTGCCGGTCAACCCGAGCGTTTGACAACGGTTTGAAGAGCCTTCCTGGGTCAAATCTCGTGACCGGGCGGCCTGCCTGGGCGTTTGAAACGGGTTCGGTTGTAGATGCTCAAACGCTACGCTACCGCGGAAGCAGCAGCGCGGGAAGACGGATCGCTCGCGTGCACGTCGGGTAAACAAACACAGGCGCAGAACGTAGCCGCAGCTGCCGGTGCCGCAATCATCGACGGAAGCTACGTGATCGAATCTCATGACGGAGGGAGTACGGAACGAAGGCACCAGGCACGGTAAACGAGCCCTACCACGGACTTCACCGACCAGCCGGCGACCAACCCGCCCAGCCCAACCACCGCGCTTGGCCGCTTGCATGGGAGGGTGCCTCTGCCTGTCATGGAGAAGCCCTAGCGAGACGCAACCGAAATGACTGACACGGTTGGTTTCACGATCCCGCTAGGTAAACATCCCATTTCGACATCATTCACTTCACAACCAATCATGTCTTCCAGAGCAGATTATAACGGCCGTTGTTCAGAGCACGAACTGAAGCTCGGCGCACATTCTCGCCTCCAGCAACAGCAGGATCTGCCGCTCAAAAGCCAACAAGGATCAATCACAAAGACGCCCAAGCAAAGATCGCGATAAGCTCTAGATACAGAATGCGTATGGAAAGATAATATGACCAGATGAAAAGTCCCCAAGAATACGTATGAAAACTAGTCCAGCCAGTGTTCCCAAGAACATGTATCAGATGGTCAAACAAGTTTGCAACTAGGATATCACACGGCATCAGTACTGCAGCTTTCAGTGATTCAGAGAGGTTCAGTAACATGCTGCTCTCTTTCTTTCTGTCAAGGTGGTCTTGTTAAACAACTGATTACAAGGTTAACTTTTTACCTGACAGAACATATATAAATTCCTGCCGTCTATTCCTTTGATCAAAACAGACAGTGCAGGCAACATATGACCAATACAGTCATGAAAAAGTTTAACCAGTACGGAAAAATTTGCAAGTGCACTCACAATCTGGTGGCTTTGGTACGAGTTTAAGGAGCCTTCAAAGATGTGGGTCGGTATACGAAGCCCATGTATGGTGCAACAATTCGATCCTATTTAACATGCTAAACTGACAGTCAGTTTCAAGTTTCTAAATCAAAGACATCTTGTAAGGTGTGCAGCTACACCAAGAAAACAAGGTCCAGGGCTAGCATTCCATATGGTGCTCTGAATAAGTAAACAAAACGATCAAAAGGCCAGCCCTAAGCTATCTTACTATCTTAGAAGAATATATGCATGCAGGACTGGAGCTTTCAACACTAAGTTGAAGGACCAGAGTCCAGCAACAGCAACCTATTTTGTATCCAGTGGTCTAAAGAAAGTTCTCTAACATAACTGTCACATCTACTTGATTCACTCACTTAGATGTGCAATAACTAGGGCACATCTAGATGTGCCCTAGACACACCCCAAAACAACGCACTAAGCTAAACATGTTAACAGATCAAGGGTGATATGCAATTATGCACAGCTTATTTTAAGCTACTATACAGTGCAAAATACGCCCTGACATAACTGTCACATTCCTGCCTTCTAACTTCAGATCAAGCAAATATTGCAAGCACCATTTAATCAAACCATCAAGTACTACCATTGCTACTGCAAAATTAGGTGTTTATCAATTAAAGCACATTCAGTAGGCATGATTGATCAGGAAACGACCATTGCTACTGCAAAATAGGGTGTGTATCAATTAAACGCCAAACCCTAAATCACAGGGACACCACAATTGCAATATCCAGTAATGACAGGTTATATACGCAGCAGCACGATATAAAACAAGAAACACAAGAGCAAGGACAATCTAGCCGCATATGTTGCACATCATGGGCAACGACAAAGAACAAGCAAATTTAAGCCATGAACTCATTACCACAATATCACAGATTCTTCAACTAATCAAAACATGCATACTCATACCACAATATCTCAGATTCTTCAACTAAGCAAAACAATGCATACTTTAACACTTCAGTAGTGTCTCTTCCATCATCATAATCTTGCGTAACAACAAACGAGAGGAAAACTAGCGCAAAGGAAGAGCCTTTTCTTGGCGCGCGCCTACTTCTCGGAGGAGTTGGGGCCGCGCTTCTTGCCGAAGCCGACGACGGCGGTGACGAAGCGGCGGTTGTACTGGATCCTCTTGTGGGCGCGGCCGCGGGGCTGCTTCTTCTTGTCCTGCTTGGCGACCTTGGGCGTCTGCCCGCGGACCTTCCCGGCACGGGCCAGCGATCCGTGAACCTTGCCTGCGCAAACAGCGGCGAGCGAGCGAGCGTCAGGGTCTGAGTAAGCTACGGCGTTGAAAGGGGGTTGAGAGGGGCATGGAGGTGAGGGGGTTACCCATGTCGACGGCGGCGGTGGGGCGGCGGAGAAGGAGGGTTGGAGGCGAGTGCGCGAGGGTTTGCGACGGCGGCGGCGGTTGTGGGGGGAGAAGGGCAACCCTAGGTGGGGGTGGGGGATTTTATATAGCAGGGCTCTTCTGGGTCGGTGCACACCGTAGTGACTTGGGTATTTATTGGGCTATAGGTACTGGGCAAATGGGCCTGGGTACACATTCTGCGTAGTTTGGGCTCCAGTTACAGATAACGTGGATTGCGGGGAGCCGTCGTCTCTTATTCTTTATTCTTTTTTATTAAGTTATGTAATTGGGTTTTATTTTCACGAATAGGCAAAGCTTGCGTATCTTTCATTGATAGAAGGATTGAAAATTTTTATAGGTAGCTTACCAAGCTGACTGCTTGGTATTGATAAAAGGAATTAGAATGGTTACAAAGTTAGGTGCAACACATGACACAAACGCAAAAAGGTGCGAACAGAGACGTATCAACATCCCCAAACTTAATTCCTGCTCGTTCTCGAGTAGCTAAATGATAAAAACAGATTTTTTTTAGTGAAATGCTGTCTAACATGTGCATCGCATATTCTTTTCTTTTATAGCATGGACATTTGGCCTTTTAGATGATTCAAACCAAGGGGGAGACTTGTGTGAGATCTCACATTAGGTGAGATCAATGTGATAAATTTTTTAATCTACACGTTCAAACATTCTTAAAAAAATTGTAGACACACATCAATGGTTGATGTTCAATCTCAAAAAGTTTCAGCTCCTAATTCAACCTACATTAATAGAAACAAAAAAGACAAAGCTGGATGTGAATAGTGTCAAAATACTATTCAACCAAAGCTGCCACTATTCACATCTGAATTTGTCTTTCTTGAATCTCCAAATATACTTTGAGTTTTGAGCTGATTTTTTTTGGAGTTGTAGACATATCCCACATGAATGTTATCAAATAATTTCAGATTTTTTCGAAAGGTCTAAATATGAATTTTTAGGATTGATCTCACGATCTCACCTAATGTGAGATCTCATACAAGTCTTCCCCTTCAAACCAATAGTCTATAATTGACATGAGGACATCAATACTCAAGCATATCAACAAGCAACCATGTCTTTTAAAATATCAACACTAAAGAAAACTATCCCTAGATCATAATGCTCAATCATTGATCCATTCATGAAATACACTCAAATATTAGCTATAATAATAGTGTTTCCTAGTTGGTGCTTTATAAAAGAAGATAGAGACTCAATAAAAATAAAAATCGCATAAAGATAAATAGTGTTGGGGAACGTAGTATTTCAAAATTTTCCTACGATCACACAAGATCTATCTAGGAGAAGCATGGCAACGGGACAGGAGAGTGTGTCCACGTACCCTCGTAAACCGAAAGCAGAAGCGTTAAGTAACGCGGTTGATGTAGTCGAACGTCTTCGCGATCCAACCGATCTAGTACCGAACGCACGGCACCTCCGCGATCTGCACACATTCAGCTCGGTGACGTCCCTCGTACTCTTGATCCAGCTGAGGCCGAGGGAGAGTTTCGTCGGCACGATGGCGTGGTGACGGTGATGATGAAGTTACCGGCGCAGAGCTTTGCCTAAGCACTATGACAATATGATCGAGGTGTGAAACTGTGGAGGGGGCACCGCACACGGCTAAAATATCAACTTGTGTGTCTGTGGGGTGCCCCCTCCCCCGTATATAAAGGAGGGAGGAGGAGGAGGCCGATCTAGGAGGGGCGCGCCTATAGGGGGAGTCCAACTAGGATTCCCAATCCTAGTTGGAGTCCCCTTCCTTTTCCAAGAGGGGAGAGAGGGAAGGAGTAGGAGAGGGAGAAGGAAAGAGAGGGGGCGCCGCACCCTCCCTAGTCCAATTCGGACTTGCCATGGGGGGGGGCGCGACCTGTTGGAAATATGCCCTAGAGGCAATAATAAAAGCATTATTATTATATTTCCTTGTTCATGATAATTGTCTTTATTCATGCTATAATTGTGTTATCCGGAAATCGTAATACATGTGTGAATAATAGACACCAACATGTCCCTAGTAAGCCTCTAGTTGACTAGCTCGTTGATCAACAGATAGTCATGGTTTCCTGACTATGGACATTGGATGTCATTGATAACGAGATCACATCGTTAGGAGAATGATGTGATGGACAAGACCCAATCCTAAACATCGCATAAGATCGTATAGTTCGTTTGCTAGAGTTTTTCCAATGTCAAGTATCCTTTCCTTAGACCATGAGATCGTGTAACTCCCGGATACCGTAGGAGTGCTTTGGGTGTACCAAACGTCACAACGTAACTGGGTGACTATAAAGGTATACTACGGGTATCTCCGAAAGTGTCTGTTGGGTTGACACAGATCGAGACTGGGATTTGTCACTCCGTATGACGGAGAGGTATCACTGGGCCCACTCGGTAATGCATCATCAATATGAGCTCAAAGTGACCAAGTGTCTGGTCACGGGATCATGCATTACGGTACGAGTAAAGTGACTTGCCGGTAACGAGATTGAACGAGGTATTGGGATACCGACGATCGAATCTCGGGCAAGTAGCATACCGATTGACAAAGGGAATTGTATACGGGGTTGCTTGAATCCTCGACATCATGGTTCATCCGATGAGATCATCGAGGAGCATGTGGGAGCAAACATGGGTATCCAGATCCCGCTGTTGGTTATTGACCGGAGAGCGATCTCGGTCATGTCTTCATGTCTCCCGAACCCGTAGGGTCTACACACTTAAGGTTCAGTGACGCTAGGGTTGTAGGGATATGTATATGCAGTAACCCGAATGTTGTTAGGAGTCCCCGATGAGATCCCGAACGTCACGAGGAGTTCCGGAATGGTCCGGAGGTAAAGAATTATATATAGGAAGTGCTATTTCGGCCATCGGGACAAGTTTCGGGGTCACCGGTATTGTACCGGGACCACCGGAAGGGTCCCGGGGGTCCACCGGGTGGGGCCACCTGCCCCGAGGGCCACATGGGCTGTAGGGGGTGCGCCTTGGCCTATATGGGCCAAGGGCACCAGCCCCAAGAGGCCCATGCGCCTAGGGTTCAAGGAAGGGAAGAGTCCCAAAGGGGGAAGGCACCCCCTAGGTGCCTTGGGGAGGAGGGATTCCTCCCTTGGCCGCCGCCCCCCTAGGAGATTGGATCTCCTAGGGCCGGCGCCCCCCCTGGGCTCCCTATATATAGTGGGGGAAAGAGGGCCTCTCACCCCACGCCTTTGGTGCCTCCTTCTCCCTCTCCAACACATCCTCCTCCTCCATAGTGCTTGGCGAAGCCCTGCCGGAGTACTGCAGCTCCATCACCACCACGCTGTCGTGCTACTGCTGGAGCCATCTCCCTCAACCTCTCCTCCCCCCTTGCTGGATCAAGAAGGAGGAGACGTTACGCTAACCGTATGTGTGTTGAACGCGGAGGTGCCGTCCGTTCGGCGCTAGGATCTCCGGTGATTTGGATCACGTCGAGTACGCCTTCCTCATCCCCATTCTTTGAACGCTTCCGCGCGTGATCTACAAAGGTATGTAGATGCAATCCGATCACTCGTTGCTAGATGAACTCCTAGATGGATCTTGGTGAAACCGTAGGAAAATTTTTGTTTTCTGCAACGTTCCCCAACAGTGGCATCATGAGCTAGGTCTATGCGTAGTTCTCTTTGCACGAGTAGAACACAATTTGTTGTGGGCGTAGATGTTGTCAACTTTCTTGCCGCTACTAGTATTATCTTGCTTCAGCGGTATTGTGGGATGAAGCGGCCCGGACCAACCTTACACGTACGCTTACATGAGACCGATTCCACCAACTAACATGCACAAGTTGCATAAGGTGGCTGGCGGGTGTCTGTCTCTCCCACTTTAGTTGGAGCGGATTCGATGAAAAGGGTCCTTATGAAGGGTAAATAGAAGTTGACAAATCACGTTGTGGCTTTCACGTAGGTAAGAAAACGTTCTTGCTAGAACCCTATTTCAGCCACGTAAAACTTGCAACAACAATTAGAGGACGTCTAACTTGTTTTTGCAGCAAGTGCTTTGTGATATGATATGGCCAAAGTTGTGATGAATGATGAATGATATATATGTGATATATGAGATGTTCATGCTATTGTAATAGGAATCACGACTTGCATGTCGATGAGTATGACAACCGGCAAGAGCCGTAGGAGTTGTCTTTATTTTTTGTATGACCTGCGTGTCATTGAGAAACGCCATGTAAATTACTTTACTTTATTGCTAAACGCGTTAGCCGTAGTAGTAGAAGTAATAGTTGGTGAGCAACTTCATGGAGAGACGATGATGGAGATCATGGTGTCATGCCGGTGACAAGATGATCATGGAGCCCCAAGATGGAGATCAAAGGAGCTATGTGATATTGGCCATATCATGTCACTATTATTATTTGATTGCATGTGATGTTTATCATGTTTCTGCATCTTGTTTACTTAGAACGACGGTAGTAAATAAGATGATCCCTCATAATAATTTCAAGAAAGTGTTCCCCCTAACTGTGCACCGTTGCGACAGTTCGTTGTTTCGAAGCACCACGTGATGATCGGGTGTTAGATTCCTACGTTCACATACAACGGGTGTAAGATAGATTTACACATGCAAACACTTAGGTTGACTTGACGAGCCTAGCATGTACAGACATGGCCTCGGAACACAGAAGACCGAAAGGTCGAGCATGAGTCGTATAGAAGATACGATCAACATGAAGATGTTCACCGATGTTGACTAGTCCGTCTCACGTGATGATCGGACACGGCCTAGTTAACTCGGATCATGTTATACTTAGATTACAGGAGGGATGTCTATCTAAGTGGGAGTTCATTGAATAATTTGATTAGATGAACTTAATTATCATGAACTTAGTCTAAAATATTTACAATATGTCTTGTAGATCAAACGGCCAACGTAGTCCTCAACTTCGACGCGTTCCTAGAGAAAACCAAGCCGAAAGATGATGGCAGCAACTACACGGACTGGGTCTGGAACCTGAGGATCATCCTCATAGCTGCCAAGAAAGATTATGTCCTACAAGCACCGCTAGGTGACACACCCGTCCCACAGAACCAAGACGTTATGAACGCTTGGCAGACACGTGCTGATGATTACTTCCTCGTTCAGTGCGGCATGCTTTACAGCTTAGAACCGGGGCTCCAAAAATGTTTTGAGAGACATGGAGCATATGAGATGTTCGAAGAGCTGAAAATGGTTTTCCAAGCTCATGCCCGGGTCGAGAGATATGAAGTCTCCGACAAGTTCTTCAGTTGTAAGATGGAGGAAAATAGTTCTGTCAGTGAGCACATACTCACAATGTCTGGGTTATATAACCGATTGACTCAGCTGGGAGTTAATCTCCCGGATGACGCGGTCATTGACAGAATCCTCCAGTCGCTTCCACCAAGCTACAAGAGCTTTGTGATGAACTTCAATATGCAGGGGATGGAAAAGACCATTCCTGAATTATTTGCAATGCTGAAATCAGCAGAGGTAGAAGTCAAAAAGGAACATCAAGTGTTGATGGTGAATAAAACCACTAAGTTCAAGAAAGGCAAGGGTAAGAAGAACTTCAAGAAGGACGGCAAGGGAGTTGCCGCGCCCGGTAAGCAAGCTGCCGGGAAGAAGCCAAAGAATGGACCCAAGCCCGAGACTGAGTGCTTTTATTGCAAGGGAAGTGGTCACTGGAAGCGGAACTGCCCCAAATACTTAGCGGACAAGAAGGCCGGCAAAACGAAAGGTATATGTGATATACATGTAATTGATGTGTACCTTGCCAGTATTCGTAGTAGCTCCTGGGTATTTGATACCGGTGCGGTTGCTCACATTTGTAACTCAAAACAGGAGCTGCGGAATAAGCGGAGACTGGCGAAGGACGAGGTGACGATGCGCGTCGGGAATGGTTCCAAGGTCAATGTGATCGCCATCAGCACGCTACCTCTACATTTACCTTCGGGATTAGTTTTAAACCTTAATAATTGTTATTTAGTGCCAGCTTTGAGCATGAACATTGTATCAGGATCTCGTTTAATTCGAGATGGCTACTCATTTAAATCCGAGAATAATGGTTGTTCTATTTATATGAGAGATATGTTTTATGGTCATGCTCCGATGGTGAATAGTTTATTCTTAATGAATCTCGAGCGTAATGCTACACATATTCATAGTGTGAGTACCAAAAGATGTAAGGTTGACAATGATAGTCCCACATACTTGTGGCACTGCCGCCTTGGTCACATAGGTGTCAAACGCATGAAGAAGCTCCATGCTGATGGACTTTTAGAGTCTCTTGATTACGAATCATTTGACACGTGCGAACCATGCCTCCTGAGTAAAATGACCAAGACTCCGTTCTCAGGAACAATGGAGCGAGCAACCAACTTATTGGAAATCATACATACTGATGTGTGCGGTCCAATGAGTGTTGAGGCTCGTGGTGGCTATCGTTATGTTCTCACCCTCACGAATGACTTGAGTAGATATGGGTATGTCTACTTGATGAAACACAAGTCTGAGACCTTTGAAAAGTTCAAAGAATTTCAGAGTGAGGTTGAGAATCAACGTGACAGAAAAATCAAGTTCCTGCGATCAGATCGTGGAGGAGAATACTTGAGTCACGAGTTTGGCACACACTTAAGAAAATGTGGAATAGTTTCACAACTCACGCCGCCTGGAACACCTCAGTGTAATGGTGTGTCCGAACGTCGTAATCGCACTCTTTTAGATATGGTGCGATCTATGATGTCTCTTACCGATTTACCGCTATCTTTTTGGGGCTATGCTTTAGAGACTGCCGCATTCACTTTAAATAGGGCTCCGTCGAAATCCGTTGAGACGACACCGTATGAATTATGGTTTGGAAAGAAACCTAAGCTATCGTTTCTAAAAATTTGGGGATGCGATGCTTATGTCAAGAAACTTCAACCTGAAAAGCTCGAACCCAAGTCGGAAAAATGCGTCTTCATAGGATACCCTAAAGAAACTATTGGGTATACCTTCTACCTCAGATTCGAAGGCAAGATCTTTGTTGCCAAGAATGGATCCTTTCTGGAGAAAGAGTTTCTCTCGAAAGAAGTAAGTGGGAGGAAAGTAGAACTTGATGATGTATTACCTCTTGAACCGGAAAATGGCGCAGCTCAAGAAAATGTTCCTGAGGTGCCTGCACCAACTAGAGAGGAAGTTAATGATGATGATCAAGATACTTCTGATCAAGCTCCTACTGAAATTCGAAGGTCCACAAGGACACGTTCCGCACCAGAGTGGTACGGCAACCCTGTCTTGGAAATCATGTTGTTAGACAACGGTGAACCTTCGAACTATGAAGAAGCGATGGCGGGCCCGGATTCCGACAAATGGCTAGAAGCCATGAAATCCGAGATAGGATCCATGTATGAAAATGAAGTATGGACTTTGACTGACTTGCCCGTTGAGCGGCGAGCCATAGAAAATAAATGGATCTTTAAGAAGAAGACAGACGTGGATGGTAATGTGACCATCTATAAAGCTTGGCTTGTCGCTAAGGGTTATCGACAAGTTCAAGGGGTTGACTACGATGAGGCTTTCTCACCGGTAGCGAAGCTGAAGTCCGTCCGAATCATGTTAGCAATTGCCGCATTCTATGATTATGAAATATGGCAAATGGACGTCAAAACGGCATTCCTTAAGGAAGAATTGTATATGATGCAGCCGGAAGGTTTTGTCGATCCTAAGAATGCTAACAAGGTGTGCAAGCTCCAACGCTCGATTTATGGGCTGGTGCAAGCATCTCGGAGTTGGAACATTCGCTTTGATGAGATGATCAAAGCGTTTGGGTTTACGCAGACTTATGGAGAAGCCTGCGTTTACAAGAAAGTGAGTGGGAGCTCTGTAGCATTTCTCATATTATATGTAGATGACATACTTTTGATGGGAAATGATATAGAACTCTTGGAGAGCATTAAGGCCTACTTGAATAAGAGTTTTTCAATGAAGGACCTTGGAGAAGCTGCTTATATATTAGGCATCAAGATCTATAGAGACAGATCAAGACGCCTCATAGGTCTTTCACAAAGCACATACCTTGATAAGATATTGAAGAAGTTCAATATGGATCAGTCTAAGAAGGGGTTCTTGCCTATGTTTCAAGGTGTGAAATTGAGCTCAGCTCAATGTCTGACCACGGCGGAAGATATAGAAGAGATGAGTGTCATCCCCTATGCCTCAGCCATAGGTTCTATTATGTATGCCATGCTGTGTACTAGACCTGATGTAAACCTTGCCGTAAGTTTGGTAGGTAGGTACCAGAGTAATCCCGGCAAGGAACACTGGACAACGGTCAAGAATATCCTGAAGTACCTGAAAAGGACTAAGGAAATGTTTCTCGTCTATGGAGGTGACGAAGAGCTCGTCGTAAAGGGTTACATCGACGCTAGCTTCGACACAGATCTGGATGACTCAAAGTCACAAACCGGATACGTGTATATTTTGAATGGTGGGGCAGTAAGCTGGTGTAGTTGCAAGCAGAACGTCGTGGCGGGATCTACATGTGAAGCGGAATACATGGCAGCCTCGGAGGCAGTGCATGAAGCAATTTGGGTGAAGGAGTTCATCATCGACCTAGGAGTCATACCCAATGCGTCAGGGCCAATCAAACTCTTCTGTGACAACATTGGAGCTATTGCACTTGCCAAGGAGCCCAGGTTTCACAAGAAGACCAGACACATCAAGCGTCGCTTCAACTCCATTCGTGAAAATGTTCAAAATGGAGACATAGATATTTGTAAAGTACATACGGACCTGAATGTAGCAGATCCGTTGACTAAACGTCTCCCTAGAGCAAAACATGATCAACACTAGAATTCCATGGGTGTTCGATTCATCACAATGTAACTAGATTATTGACTCTAGTGCAAGTGGGAGACTGTTGGAAATATGCCCTAGAGGCAATAATAAAAGCATTATTATTATATTTCCTTGTTCATGATAATTGTCTTTATTCATGCTATAATTGTGTTATCCGAAAATCGTAATACATGTGTGAATAATAGACACCAACATGTCCCTAGTAAGCCTCTAGTTGACTAGCTCGTTGATCAACAGATAGTCATGGTTTCCTGACTATGGACATTGGATGTCATTGATAACGAGATCACATCGTTAGGAGAATGATGTGATGGACAAGACCCAATCCTAAACATAGCATAAGATCGTATAGTTCGTTTGCTAGAGTTTTTCCAATGTCAAGTATCCTTTCCTTAGACCATGAGATCGTGTAACTCCCGGATACCGTAGGAGTGCTTTGGGTGTACCAAACGTCACAACGTAACTGGGTGACTATAAAGGTATACTACGGGTATCTCCGAAAGTGTCTGTTGGGTTGACACAGATCGAGACTGGGATTTGTCACTCCGTATGACGGAGAGGTATCACTGGGCCCACTCAGTAATGCATCATCAATATGAGCTCAAAGTGACCAAGTATCTGGTCATGGGATCATGCATTACGGTACGAGTAAAGTGACTTGCCGGTAACGAGATTGAACGAGGTATTGGGATACCGAAGATCGAATCTCGGGCAAGTAGCATACCGATTGACAAAGGGAATTGTATACGGGGTTGCTTGAATCCTCGACATCGTGGTTCATCCGATGAGATCATCGAGGAGCATGTGGGAGCCAACATGGGTATCCAGATCCCGCTGTTGGTTATTGACCGGAGAGCGATCTCGGTCATGTCTTCATGTCTCCCGAACCCGTAGGGTCTACACACTTAAGGTTCGGTGACGCTAGGGTTGTAGGGATATGTATATGCAGTAACCCGAATGTTGTTTGGAGTCCCAGATGAGATCCCAGACGTCACGAGGAGTTATGGAATGGTCCGGAGGTAAAGAATTATATATAGGAAGTGCTATTTCGGCCATCGGGACAAGTTTCGGGGTCACCGATATTGTACCGGGACCACCGGAAGGGTCCCGGGGGTCCACCGGGTGGGGCCACCTGTCCCGAGGGCCACATGGGCTGTAGGGGGTGCGCCTTGGCCTATATGGGCCAAGGGCACCAGCCCCAAGAGGCCCATGCGCCTAGGGTTCAAGGAAGGGAAGAGTCCCAAAGGGGGAAGGCACCCCCTAGGTGCCTTGGGGAGGAGGGATTCCTCCCTTGGCCGCCGCCCCCCCGGGCTCCCTATATATGGTGGGGGAAAGAGGGCCTCTCACCCCACGCCTTTGGTGCCTCCTTCTCCCTCTCCAACACATCCTCCTCCTCCATAGTGCTTGGCGAAGCCCTGCCGGAGTACTGCAGCTCCATCACCACCACGCCGTCGTGCTACTGCTGGAGCCATCTCCCTCAACCTCTCCTTCCCCCTTGCTGGATCAAGAAGGAGGAGACGTTACGCTAACCGTACGTGTGTTGAACGTGGAGGTGCCGTCCGTTCGGCGCTAGGATCTCCGGTGATTTGGATCACGTCGAGTACGCCTTCCTCATCCCCGTTCTTTGAACGCTTCCGCGCGTGATCTACAAAGGTATGTAGATGCAATCCGATCACTCGTTGCTAGATGAACTCCTAGATGGATCTTGGTGAAACCGTAGGAAAATTTTTGTTTTCTGAAACGTTCCCCAACACGACCACCCTTTGAGGCCCTTCTCTTCTTTCCCGTATGGCCCATTAAGGCCCACTACTTCCTCTGGCGAATTCGTGTAACTCTCCGGTACTCTGAAAAATACCTGAATCACTCGGAACCTTTCCGATGTCCGAATATAGCCTTCCAATATATCGATCTTTACATCTCGACCATTTCGAGACTCCTCGTCATGTCCGTGATCTCATCCGGGACTCCGAACAACCTTCGGTACATCAAATCACATAACTCATAATACAAATCGTCATTGAACGTTAAGCATGCGGACCCTACGGGTTCGAGAACTATGTAGACATGACCGAGACACATCTCCGGTCAATAACCAATAGCGGAACCTGGATGCTCATATTGGCTCCTACATATTCTACGAAGATCTTTATCGGTCAAACCGCATAACAACATGCGTTGTTCCCTTTGTCATCCGTATGTTACTTGTCCAAGATTCGATCGTCGGTATCATCATACCTAGTTCAATCTCGTTACTGGCAAGTCTCTTTACTCATTCCGTAATGCATCATCCTGCAACTAATTCATTAGTCACATTGCTTGCAAGGCTCATAGTGATGTACATTACCGAGAGGGCCCAGAGATACCTCTCCGATAGACGGAGTGACAAATCCTAATCTCGATCTATGCCAACTCAACAAACACCATCGGAGACACCTGTAGAGCATATTTATAATCACCCAGTTATGTTGTGATGTTTGATAGCACAAAAGGTGTTCCTCCAGTATTCGGGAGTTGCATAATCTCATGGTCAGAGGAACATGTATAAGTCATGAAGAAAGCAGTAGCAATAAAACTGAATGATCATTATGCTAAGCTAACGGATGGGTCTTGTCCATCACATCATTCTCTAATAATGTGATCTCGTTCATCAAATGACAACACATGTCCATGGCTAGGAAACTTAACCATCTTTGATTAATGAGCTAGTCAAGTAGAGGCATACTAGGGACACTCTGTTTGTCTATGTATTCACACATGTACTAAGTTTCCGGTTAATACAATTCTAGCATGAATAATAAACATTTATCATGATATAAGGAAATATAAATAACAACTTTATTATTGCCTCTAGGGCATATTTCCTTCAGTCTCCCACTTGCACTAGAGTCAATAATCTAGTTCACATCATCATGTGATTTAACACCAATAGTTCACATCTTTATGTGATTAGTTCACATCTCCATGTGACTAACACCCAAAGGGTTTACTAGAGTCAATAATCTAGTTCACATCGCTATGTGATTAACACCCAAAGAGTGATCATGTTTTGCTTGTGAGAGAAATTTAGTCAACGGGTCTGCCACATTCAGAGCCGTATGTATTTTGCAAATTTTCTATGTCTACAATGCTTTGCACGGAGCTACTCTAGCTAATTTCTCCCACTTTCAATATGTATCTAGATCAAAACTTAGAGTCATCCAAATCGGTGTCAAAGCTTGCATCGACGTAACTCTTTACGACGAACTCTTTGTCACCTCCATAACCGAGAAACATTTCCTTTTTCCACTAAGGATATTTTTGACCGCTGTCCAGTGATCCACTCCTGGATCACTATTGTACCCTCTTGCCAAACTTATGGTGAGGTACACAATAGGTCTGGTACATGATACATCTCTAACGTATCTATAATTTTTGATTGTCCCATGCTATTATATTATTAACCTTGGATGTTTTATATGCATTTATATGCTATTTTATATGATTTTTGGGACTAACCTATTAACCTAGAGCCCAGTGCCAGTTTATGTTTTTTTCCTTGTTTTAGAGTATCGCAGAAAAGGAAAATTAAACGGAGTCCAATTGACCTGAAACTTCACGGAACTTATTTTTGGACCAGAAGAGGCCCACAAAGTATCGGAGTTGGACCAGAAGAGTCCCGCGCTGCCCACGAGGGTGGGGGCGTGCCCACCCCCCTGGGCGCGCCCCCCTGCCTCGTGGACAGCCCGAAGGTCCACCGACGTACTTCTTCCTCCTCCCATATATACCCATATACCCTAAAAACTTCGGAGAGCAGAATAGATCGGGAGTTCCGTCGCCAGAAGCCTCCGTAGCCACCGAAAACCAATCTAGACCCGTTCTGGCACCCTGTCGGAGGGGGGAATCCATCTCTGATGGCCATCTTCATCATCCCGGCGCTCTCCATGACGAGGAGGGAGTAGTACACCCTCGGGGCTGAGGGTATGTACCAGTAGCTATGTGTTTGATCTCTCTCTCTATCTCTCTCTCTCTCTCTCTCTCTCGTGTTCTTGAGGTGATACGATATTGATGTATCGCGAGCTTTGCTATTATAGTTGGATCTTATGATGTTTCTCCCCCTCTACTCTCTTGTAATGGATTGAGTTTTCCCTTTGAAGTTATCTTATCGGGTTGAGTCTTTAAGGATTTGAGAACACTTGATGTATGTCTTGCGTGGGGTACCTGTGGTGACAATGGGGTATTCTATGATCCACTTGATGTATGTTTTGGTGATCAACTTGCGGGTTCTGTGACCTTGGGAATCTATGCATAGGGGTTGGCACACGTTTTCGTCTTGACTCTCTGGTAGAAACTTTGGGGCACTCTTTGAGGTTCTATGTGTTGGTTGAATAGATGAATCTGAGATTGTGTGATGCATATCGTATAATCATACCCACGGATACTTGAGGTGACATTAGGGTTTTGGTTGATTTGTGTCTTAAGGTGTTATTCTAGTATGAACTCTAGGGCTGTTTGTGACACTTATAGGAATAGCCCAACGGATTGATTGGAAAGAATAACTTTGAGGTGGTTTCGTACCCTACCATAATCTCTTCGTTTGTTCTCCGCTATTAGTGACTTTGGAGTGACTCTTTGTTGCATGTTGAGGTATAGTTATGTGATCCAATTATGTTATTATTGTTGAGGGAACTCGCACTAGTGAAAGTATGAACCCTAGGCCTTGTTTCCTATCATTGCAATACCGTTTACGCTCACTTTTACCATTAGTTACCTTGCTGTTTTTATAATTTCAGATTACAAATACCTTTATCTACCATCCATATTGCACTTGTATCACCATCTCTTCGCCGAACTAATGCACCTATACAATTTACCATTGTATTGGGTGTGTTGGCGACACAAGAGACTCTTTGTTATTTGGTTGCAGGGTTGCTTGAGAGAGACCATCTTCAACCTACGCCTCCCACGGACTGATAAGCCTTAGGCCATTCACTTGAGGGAAATTTGCTACTGTCCTACAAACCTCTGCACTTGGAGGCCCAACAACGTCTACAAGAAGAAGGTTGTGTAGTAGACATCAGTACACAACATATCATACTTTATAGAACCTATAACTGAGGCATAGGGAATGACTTTTCATTCTCTTTCTATTTTCTGTTGTGGTCGGGTTTTGAGTCTTTACTCAACTTCATGTTGGGGAACGTAGCAATAATTCAAAATTTTCCTACATGTCACCAAGATCAATCTAGGAGATACTAGCAATGAGAGAGAGGGAGTGCATCTTCATACCCTTGAAGATCGCTAAGCGGAAGCGTTGCAAGAACGCGGTTGGTGGAGTCGTACACGCAGCAATTCATATCGCGGTCCATTCCAATCTAAGCACCGAACAACGGCACCTCCGCGTTCAACACACGTACAGCCTGGGGACGTCTCCTCCTTCTTGATCAAGCAAGGGGAGAGGAGAAGTTGAGGGAGAACTCCGACAGCATGACGGCGTGGTGGTGATGGAGCTCGTGGTTCTCCGGCAGGGCTTCGCCAAGCGCTACGGAGGAGGAGGAGGTGTAGGAGAGGGGGAGGGCTGCGACAGGGGAAGGGTGTGGCAGCCCTCCCCCCACTATTTATAGGGGAAGGGGAGAGGGGGCCGCCCCCCAGATCCCATCTACAAGGGAGGGGCGGCGGCCAAGGGGGGAAACTTGCCCCCCCCCCAAGTCAGGTAGAGGCGCCCACCCCCTAGGGTTTCTAACCCTAGGCGCCTTGGGCCCCTTGGGGGGTGCACCAGCCCACCAGGGGCTGGTTCCCTCCCTTGTTCAGCCCACTAGGCCCACCAGGGCAGGTGGCCCCACCCGGTGGACCCCCGGACACCTTTCGGTGGTCCCGGTACAATATCGATAACCCCCGAAACCATTCCGGCGGCCGAAACTGGACTTCCCATATATAAATCTTCACCTCCGGACCATTCCGGAACTCCTCGTGATGTCCGGGATCTCATCCGGGACTCCAAACAACCTTCGGTAACCACATACTATTTCCCATAACAACTCTAGCGTCATCGAACCTTAAGTGTGTAGACCCTACGGGTTCGGGAACCATGCAGACATGACCGAGACATCTCTCTGGCCAATAACCAACAATGGGATCTGGATACCCATGTTGGCTCCCACATGTTCCACGAGGATCTCATTAGATGAACCACGATGTCGGGGATTCAATCAATCCCGTATACAATTCCCTTTGTCCATCGGTATGTTACTTGCCCGAGATTCGATCGTCGGTATCTCTATACCTCGTTCAATCTCGTTACCGACAAGTCTTTTTACTCGTTCCGTAACGCATGATCCCGTGGCTAAATCCTTAGTCACATTGAGCTCGTTACGATGATGCATTACCGAGTGGGCCCAGAGATACCTCTCCGTCATATGGAGTGACAAATCCGAGTCTCGATTCGTGCCAACCCAACAGATACTTTCGGAGATACCTGTAGTGCACCTTAATAGCCACCCAGTTACGTTGTGACGTTTGGTACACCCAAAGCATTCCTACGGTATCCGGGAGTTGCACAATCTCATGGTCTAATGAAATGATACTTGACATTAGAAAAGCTTTAGCAAACGAACTACACGATCTTGTGCTACGCTTAGGATTGGGTCTTGTCCATCACATCATTCTCTAATGATGTGATCCCATTATCAATGACGTCCAATGTCCATGGTCAGGAAACCATGACCATCCATTGATCGACGAGCTAGTCAACTAGAGGCTTACTAGGGACATATTACGATCTATGTATTCACACATGTATTACGGTTTCCGGTTAATACAATTATAGCATGAACAATAGACAATTATCATGAACACAGAAATATAATAATAACCACTTTATTATTGACTCTAGGGCATATTTCCAACAGTCTCCCACTTGCACTAGAGTCAATAATCTAGTTACATTGTGATGAATAGAACACCCATAGAGTTCTGCTGTTGATCATATTTTGCTCGCGGAAGAGGTTTAGTCAACGGATCTGCGATATTCAGATCCATATGAACTTTACAAATATCTATGTCTCCATCCTGAATATATTCACGTATGGAGTTGAAGCGATGCTTGATATGCCTAGTCTTCTTGTGAAACCTGGGCTCCTTAGCAAGGGCAATAGCTCCAGTCTTGTCACAGAAGAGAGTCATTGGGCCCGACGCATTGGGAATAACTCCTAGGTCGGTGATGAACTCCTTCATCCATACTGCTTCCTGTGCTGCCTCCGAGGCTGCTATGTACTCCACTTCACATGTAGATCCTGCCAGGACACTTTGCTTGCAACTGCACCAGCTGACTGCTGATAACCCACAAGTATAGGGGATCGCAACAGTTTTCGATAAGTAAGAGTGTCGAACCCAACGAGGAGCTAAAGGTAGAACAAATATTCCCTCAAGTTCTATCGACCACCAATACAACTCTAAGCACGCTTGACGTTCACTTTACCTAGAACAAGTATGAAGCTAGAAGTACTTTGTAGGTGTTGTTGGATAGGTTTGCAAGATAATAAAGAGTACGTAAATAAAAAGTAGGGGCTGTTTAGATAAAGAAACAATAAAGTAAATATAGCGAGTGTGGAAAAGTGGTGGTAGGAGTTGCGAAATTGCCCCTAAGCAATTGACTACTTTACTAGACCGATAGCAAGTATTATGTGGGAGAGGCCACTGCTAGCATGTCATCCCTGACTTGGAATTCTATGCACTTATGATTGGAACTATTAGCAAGCATCCGCAACTACTAATGTTCATTAAGGTAAAACCCAACCATAGCATTAAGATATATTGGTCCCCCTTCAATCCCGTATGCATCAATTTCTATGCTAGGTTGAAGCTTCTGTCACTCTTGCCCTCCAATACATAGTCCTATCAACATACAACTAACCCTAGGGTGTGATCCACGCGCGCAATCATATGATGGGCACTAAAGGACAACAACATAACCACAAGTAAATTAAATCAATCATAGCAATTCATCAACCACCGATAGGACAACGAAAATCTACTCAGACATCATAGGATGGCAACACATCATTGGATAATAATATGAAGCATAAAGCACCATGTTCAAGTAGAGGGTACAACGGGTTGCGGGAGAGTGGACCGCTGTAGATAGAGGGGGGAAGGTGATGGAGATGTTGGTGAAGATGGCGGAGGTGTTGGAGTAGATCGCGGTGATGATGATGATGGCCACGGCAGCGTTCCGGCGCCACCGGAAGAGAAGGGGAGAGGGGGGCCCTTCGTCTTCTTCTTCATTGACCTCCTCCCTAGATGGGAGAAGGGTTCCCCTCTGGTCCTTGGCCTTCATGGCATGGGAGGGGCGAGATCCCCTCCGAGATTGGATCTGTCTCTCTGTCTCTCTCTGTTTCTGCGTTCTCTTCTGGCTCTGTTTCACCGTTTCGTATATATATGGAGACCCGTAACTCCGATTGGCCTGAAACCTTCGCCGTGATTTTTTTCCGAATATTAGCTTTCTTGCGGCAAAAGAAGAGCGTCAACCGCCTTACGGTGGGCTCACGAGGGTAGGGAGCGCGCCCTAGGGGGGGCGCGCCCCCTGCCTTGTGACCACCTCGGGCACTGGTTCGCGTTGATTTTCCTTCCGAATTTTCCATATTTTCCAAAAATAAGCTCCGTCCGTTTTTATCCCGTTTGGACTCCGTTTGATATGGATATTCTGCGAAACCAAAAACATGCAACAGACAGGAACTGTTACTGGGCACTGGATCAATATGTTAGTCCCAAAAATAATATAAAAAGTTGCCAAAAAGTATATGAAAGTTGAATAATATTGGCATGGAATAATCAAAAATTATAGATACGACGGAGACGTATCAGCATCCCCAAGCTTAATTCCTGCTCGTCCTCGAGTAGGTAAATGATAAAAAAGATAATTTTTGAAATGGAATGCTACCTAGCATAATCTTGATCATATGTCTAATCATGGCATGAATATTAAGACACGAGTGATTCAAAGCAATAGTCTATCATTTGACATAAAAACAATAATACTTCAAGCCTACTAATAAAGCAATCATGTCTTTTCAAAATAACATGGACAAAGAAAGTTATCCCTACAAAATCATATAGTCTGGCTATGCTCCATCTTCACCACACAAAATATTCACATCATGCACAACCCCGATGACAAGCCAAGCAATTGTTTCATACTTTTGATGTTCTCAAACCTTTTCAACTTTCACGCAATACATGAGCGTGAGACATGGACATAGCACCATAGGTGGAATAGAATATGATGGTGGAGAAGACAAAAAGGAGAAGATAGTCTCACATCAACTAGGCGTATCAACGGGCTATGGAGATGCCCATCAATAGATATCAATGTGAGGAGTAGGGATTGCCATGCAACGGATGCACTAGAGCTATAAGTATATGAAAGCTCAAACTGAAACTAAGTGGGTGTGCATCCAACTTGCTTGCTCATGAAGACCTAGGGCATTTGAGGAAGCCCATCGTTGGAATATACAATCCAAGTTCTATAATGAAAATTCCCACTAGTATATGAAAGTGATAACTCAAGAGACTCTCTATATGAAGAACATGGTGCTACTTTGAAGCACAAGTGTGGTAAAAGGATAGTAGCACTGCGCCTTCTCTCTTTTTCTCTCATTTTTTTATTATTTTTTTGGTGGGTTTCTTTGGCCTCTTTTTTTGGGCTTCTTTGGCCTCTTTTATTTTTTTGTAAAGTCTGGAGTCTCATCCCGACTTGTGGGGGAATCATAGTCTCCATCATCCTTTCCTCACTGGGGCAATGCTCTAATAATGATGATCATCACACTTTTATTTACTTACAACTCAATATTACAACTCAATGTCTAGAACAAAGATATGACTCTATATGAATGCC
Organism: Triticum dicoccoides; assembly: GCF_002162155.2. NCBI lineage: Eukaryota > Viridiplantae > Streptophyta > Magnoliopsida > Poales > Poaceae > Triticum > Triticum dicoccoides. Next base: position 90,079,476 of record NC_041392.1, on the reverse strand, counting down.
TCCGGCGGTGTACCGGGATGTGCAATGATCTAGCGTAGCAATGACATCAAAACGGGCGAGCCATGAAAACGTCATGCTAGCTATCTTACGATCATGCAAAGCAATATGACAATAAATGATCAAGTCATGTATATGATGATGATGGAAGTTGCATGGCAATATATCTCGGAATGGCTATGGAAATGCCATGATAGGTAGGTATGGTGGCTGTTTTGAGGAAGATATATGGTGGGTTTAAGGTACCGGTGAAAGTTGCGCGATACTAGAGAGGCTAGCAATGGTGGAAGAGTGAGAGTGCGTATAATCCATGGACTCAACATTAGTCATAAAGAACTCACATACTTATTGCAAAGATCTATTAGTCATCGAAACAAAGTACTACGTGCATGCTCCTAGGGGGATAGATTAGTAGGAAAAGACCATCGCCCGTCCCCGACCGCCACTCATAAGGAAGACAATCAATAAATAAATCATGCTCCGACTTCGTTACATAACGGTTCACCATACGTGCATGCTACGGGAATCACAAACCTCAACACAAGTATTTCTACAATCCACAACTACCCACTAGCATGACTCTAATATCACCATCTTTATATCGCAAAACTATTGCAAGGAATCAAACACATCATATTCAGTGATCTACAAGTTTATGTAGGATTTTATGACTAACCATGTGAATGACCAGTTCCTGTCATCTCTCTAAATAGATATAAGTGAAGCAAGAGAGTTTAATTCTTTCTACAAAAGATATGCCCATGATCTAACAAATATAAGTGAAGCAAAATAGCATTCTACAAATGGCGATTGTCTATGTAAAGAGAAACAGACAATCCAAACTTCAAATGATATAAGTGAAGCACATGAAGCATTGTATAAAGCCATACTCAAAAGATATAAGTGAAGTGCAATGAGCATTCTATAAATCAACCAAGGACTATCTCATACCAGCATGGTGCATACAAGAAAAATGAAAACTAAATGCAAAAGACGCTCCAAGATTGCACATATCGCATGAACGAAACGAATCCGAAAACATACCGATACTTGTTGAAGAAAGAGGGGATGCATTCCCAGCATCCCCAAGCTTAGACGCTTGAGTCTCCTTGAATATTTACTTGGGGTGCCTCGGGCATCCCCAAGCTTGAGCTCTTGCCTCTCTTCCTTCTTCTCACATCGAAACCTTCTCGATCATCGAACACTTCATCCACACAAAACTTCAACAGAAAACTCGGTAAGATCCGTTAGTATAATAAAGCAAATCACTACTCTAAGTACTGTTGCAAACCAATTCATATTTTGTTTTGCATTGTGTCTACTATAGTATAACTTTTTCATGGCTTAATCCACTGATATAAATTGATAGGTTCATCAAAACAAGCAAACTATGCATCAAAAACAGAATCTGTCTAAAACAGAATAGTCTGTAGCAATCTGAACATTCACCATACTTCTGATACTTGAAAAATTCTACCTAAATCAGGAAAAATATAAATTTGTATAGGAAGACAGTGCAAAAAGAATCAGAACCATTTGAAGTTCCAGATAAAAATGTAAAATCGCGCACTACAGCCAAAGTTTCTGTCCTACACCACACAAACCATCAAGCAAATGTAAACATCCTACAGGCAAACCTTGGCACATTATTTTTATAATACAATTGAATTGTACAAGGGGATAATTATTTTTATTGAAAAGTTTCTGTAATCAAGATTCACAAAGTTTCCGTGAGCATGAACAAAGTTCAAGGCTAGCTCCCACATCAACAATGCTCGTCTTTCTCACTTTCGCTTTTCTTTTTGAAAAAGCTTTGGGTTCCCCTCTTTATTTTTGTTGTTTTTAAACTATATGAAAGCACTCAACAGAAATAAATGACTCTCTAAAACTTCCGGGTTGTCTCCCTGGCAGCGCTTTCTTTAAAGCCATTAAGCTAGGCATATAATGCTCAAGTAGTGAATCCACCCGGATCCCAAGGTATATCAAAGCCAATTTTAATTAACAACGATTTGTAATTTGGTAGTGAGCACAAAGCAACATATATCATGTAATGACGAAGTCTAAATCTCTTCCTATGCATCGGCATGTCATAAAAGAACAATTCATGCACACATAGTAAAGGCCAATGCATAGTATAAATAGTTTCTTGCAATTTTATCATATTGGAAACATAGAGAGGTGGAGATATAGTTCCTCTCTCATAATAATTGCAAGTAGGAGAAGCAAGCACATGCATATTATACTCATCAAAATCATCATGTGCAATGGTAAAAGGCAACCCATCAATATAATCCTTAATAAAAGCAAACTTCTCTGATATAGTGTAATCGGGAGAATTCAAAAAGATAATAGGACTATCATGCGTGGGTGCAATAGCAACAATTTCATGTTTAACATAAGGAACTATAGAAAGTTCATCTCCATAAGCATAATTCATATTGGCATCTTGTCCACAAGCATAGCAAGCATCATCAAAAAGGGATATTTAAAGAGAATCAATGGGATCATAACAGTCATCATAGCAATCAACCTTCGGTAAGCACGAAGGGGAATTAAACAATGTATGAGTTGAAGAGTTACTCTCGTTAGAAGGTGGGTACGGGTGATCAATCCGCTCTTCCTCCTTTTGTTCTTCGCTCTCCTCCTCATCTTTTTCATCCAATGAGCTCATAGTTTCATCAATTTCTTCTTCCATAGACTCATGCAAAATATTAGTCTCTTCTTGGACAGCGGAGTAGTCCTCAATATATAGTTCAACATAGGCATTAGAAGCATAATTATCATAGCAATATTTAAATATAGCAAAATTTTCAGATTTGTAAAGAGTAGCATCATACTTTTCAATCAAAGAAGCAATTTCAAAAGCACCCTTAAAAGCAACAAATTCTTCAATTTGTTGAACATCATAGTAATTATAAACACCCTTAGCATATGAAGATAAGATTCCATTATCAATAAACTCACATTGATAGGGAAGGTGTTTCTTAGGGTTTTCAGAACAACAAGTAAAATCATATATTTCACATAAATTCCAAGCATAGCATTGCAAACGTTGAATTTGACCCCATAATAGTTTCCCTTTTTCAGATATACGGTGTCGCACATAACAAGCATGCTCATCTAAAGATTTGCCCTCAACTAAGCTAGTTGGGGTTTCGGCACGAGCACAAAGGGATCGAAGATGATCCAAGTAATAAGCTTCAGTAGTGTGATAGATTTTGAATGGTTCTTCAACCATTGGTTCAGTAGGTACAACTAATTTTTTTTGGTATTTTGCGTTTCCTATCCATAACTAAAGATAGAAAACAACTAAGAACAGCAAATAAAAATTACTTAGTGATAAAGCAAACAAGCACACACGAGAATATTCACCCCACGCTATTGCTCCCCGGCAACGGCGCCAGAAAAAGGTCTTGATAACCCACAAGTATAGGGGATCGCAACAGTTTTCGATAAGTAAGAGTGTCGAACCCAACAAGGAGCTAAAGGTAGAACAAATATTCCCTCAAGTTCTATCGACCACTGATACAACTCTACGCACGCTTGACGTCCGCTTTACCTAGAACAAGTATGAAGCTAGAAGTACTTTGTAGGTGTTGTTGGATAGGTTTGCAAGATAATAAAGAGTACGTAAATAAAAAGTAGGGGCTGTTTAGATAAAGAAACAATAAAGTAAATATAGCGAGTGTGTAAAGGTGGTGGTAGGAGTTGCGAAATTGCCCCTAAGCAATTGACTACTTTACTAGACCGATAGCAAGTATTATGTGGGAGAGGCCACTGCTAGCATGTCATCCCTGACTTGAAATTCTATGCACTTATGATTGGAACTATTAGCAAGCATCCGCAACTACTAATGTTCATTAAGGTAAAACCCAACCATAGCATTAAGATATATTGGTCCCCCTTCAATCCCGTATGCATCAATTTCTATGCTAGGTTGAAGCTTCTGTCACTCTTGCCCTCCAATACATAGTCCTATCAACATATAACTAACCCTAGGGTGTGATCCACGCGCGCAATCATATGATGGGCACCAAAGGACAGCAACACGACCACAAGAAAATTAAATCAATCATAGCAATTCATCAACCACCGACAGGACAACGAAAATCTACTCAGACATCATAGGATGGCAACACATCATTGGATAATAATATGAAGCATAAAGTACCATGTTCAAGTAGAGGGTACAGCGGGTTGCGGGAGAGTGGACCGCTGTAGATAGAGGGGGGAAGGTGATGGAGATGTTGGTGAAGATGGCGGAGGTGTTGGAGTAGATCGCGGTGATGATGATGATGGCCATGGCAGCGTTCCGGCGCCACCGGAAGAGAAGGGGAGAGGGGGCCCCTTCGTCTTCTTCTTCCTTGACCTCCTCCCTAGATGGGAGAAGGGTTTCCCCTCTGGTCCTTGGCCTTCATGGCATGGGAGGGGCAAGAGCCCTCCGAGATTGGATCTGTCTCTCTGTCTCTCTCTGTTTCTGCATTCTCTTCTGGCTCTGTTTCACCGTTTCGTATATATATGGAGATCCGTAACTCCGATTGGCCTGAAACCTTCGCCATGATTTTTTTCCGAATATTAGCTTTCTTGCGGCAAAAGAAGAGCGTCAACTGCCTTACGGTGGGCTCATGAGGGTAGGGGCGCGCCCTGGGGGGGGGCGCCCCCTGCCTCGTGACCACCTTGGGCACTGGTTCGCGTTGATTTTCCTTCCGAATTGGGCACTGGATCAATATGTTAGTCCCAAAAATAATATAAAAAGTTGCCAAAAAGTATATGAAAATTGAATAATATTGGCATGGAACAATCAAAAATTATAGATACGACGGAGACGTATCAACTGCCCCACCACTCAAAATATACACGTATCTGGTTTGTGACTTAGAGTCATCCAGATCTGTGTCGAAGCTAGCATCGACGTAACCTTTTACGACGAGCTCTTCGTCACCTCCATAAACGAGAAACATATCCTTAGTCCTTTTTAGGTACTTTAGGATATTCTTGACCATTGTCCAGTGTTCCATGCCAGGATTACTTTGGTACCTCCCTACCAAACTCACGGCAAGGTTCACATCAGGTCTGATACATAGCATGGCATACATAATAGACCCTATGGCTGAGGCATAGGGGATGACACTCATCTTTTCTCTATCTTCTGCCGAGGTCGGGCATTGAGCCGTGCTCAATTTCACACCTTGCAATACAAGCAAGAACCCCTTCTTGGACTAATCCAGGTTGAACTTCTTCAATATCTTGTCAAGGTATGTGCTTTGTGAAAGATCAATAAGGCGTCTCGATCTATCTCTATAGATCTTGATGCCTAATATGTAAGCAACTTCTCCAAGGTCCTTCATTGAAAAACACTTATTCAAGTAGGCCTTTATGCTTTACAAAAATTCTATATCATTTCCCATCAATAGTATGTCATCCACATATAATATGAGAAATGCTACAGAGCTCCCACTCACTTTCTTGTAAACACGGGCTTCTCCATAAGTCTGAGTAAACCCAATCGCTTTGATCATCTCATCAAAGCGAATGTTCCAACTCCGAGATGCTTGCACCAGCCCATAGATTGAGCGATGGAGCTTGCATACCTTGCCAGCATTCTTAGGATCGACAAAACCATCCAGCTGCATCATATACAATTCTTCCTTAAGGAAATCATTAAGGAATGCTATTTTGACATCCATTTGCCATATCTCATAATCATAGAATGCGGCAATTGCTAACATGATTTGGACGGACTCCAGCTTCGCTACGGGTGAGAAAGTCTCATCGTAGTCAACCCCTTGAACTTGTCGATAACCCTTAGCGACAAGCCGAGCCTTATAGATGGTCACATTACCATCTGCGTCAGTCTTCTTCTTAAAGATCCATTTATTTTCTATGGCTTGCCGATCATCGGCCAAGTCTGTCAAAGTCCATACTTCATTTTCATACATGGATCCTATTCGGATTTCATGGCTTCAAGCCATTTGTTGGAATCCGGGGCCGCCATCGCTTCTTCATAGTTTGAAGGTTCACCGTTGTCTAACAACATGATTTCCACGACAGGGTTGCCATACCACTCTGGTGTGGAACGTGTCCTCGTGGACCTACGAAGTTCAGTAGCAGGTTGATCTGAAGTTTCATGATCATCATCATTAACTTCCTCTCTAGTCGGTGCAGGCACCACAGAAACATCTTCCTGAGCTGTGCTACTTTCCGGTTCAAGAGGCAGTACTTCATCAAGTTCTACTTTCCTCCCACTTACTTCTTTTGAGAGAAACTCTTTCTCTAGAAAGGATCCATTCTTGGCAACAAAGATCTTGCCTTAGGATCTGAGGTAGAAGGTATACCCGATAGTTTCCTTAGGGTATCCTATGAAGACGCATTTTTCCGACTTGGTTTCGAACTTTTCAGGTTGAAGTTTCTTGACAAAAGTGATGACCCACAAGTATAGGGGATCTATCGTAGTCCTTTCGATAAGTAAGAGTGTCAAACCCAACGAGGAGCAGAAGGAAATGATAAGCGGTTTCCAACAAGGTATTCTCTGCAAGTACTGAAATAAGTGGTAATAGATAGTTTTGTGATAGGATAATTTGTAACGAGCAACAAGTAACAAAAGTAAATAAAGTGCAGCAAGGTGGCCTAATCCTTTTTGTAGCAAAGGACAAGCATGGACAACCTTATATAGAGAAAAGCGCTCCCGAGGACACATGGGAATATCGTCAAGCTAGATTTCATCACGCTCATATGATTCACGTTTGGTACTTTGATAATTTGGTATGTGGGTGGACCGGTGCTTGGGCACTGTCCTTACTTGGACAAGCATCCCACTTATGATTAACCTCTGTTGCAAGCATCTGCAACTACAACAAAAGTATTAAGGTAAACCTAACCATAGCATGAAACATATGGATCCAAATCAGGCCCTTACGAAGCAACACATAAACTAGGGTTTAAGCTTCTGTCACTCTAGCAACCCATCATCTACTTATTACTTCCCAATGCCTTCCTCTAGGCCCAAATAATGGTGAAGTGTTATGTAGTAGACGTTCACATAACACCACTAGAGGCTAGACAACACACATCTCATCAAAATATCGAACGAATACCAAATTCACATGACTACTAATAGCAAGACTTCTCCCATGTCCTCAGGAACAAACGTTAACTACTCACAAAACATATGCATGTTCATAATCAGAGGTGTATTAATATGCATATAGGATCTGAACATATGATCTTCCACCAAATAAACCAACTAGCATCAACTACAAGGAGTAATTAACACTACTAGCAACCTACTAGTACCAATCTCGGACTTGGAGACAAGAATTGGATACAAGAGATGAAGTAGGGTTTTGAGAGGATATGGTGCTGATGAAGATGTTGATGGAGATTGCCCTCTCCTGATGAGAGGAGTGTTGGTGATGACGATGAAGATGATTTCCCCCTCCCGGGGGGAGGTTTCCCCGGCAGAACAACTCTGCCGGAGCCCTAGATTGGATCCGCCAAGGTTCCGCCTCGTGGCAGTGGAGTTTCGTCCGAGGAAATGGCTTATGATTTTTTCCTCATCGAAAGACACCATATAGCAGAAGATGGCCATCGGAGGGCCACCATGGGGCCCACGAGGCAGGGGGGCACACCCAGGGGGTAGGGCGCGCCCTCCACCCTCGTGGGCAGGGTGTGCCCCCCTGGTGAACTTCTTCCGCTGAGTATTTTTTATATATTCTGAAAACGTCTTCCGTGAAGTTTCAGGACTTTTGGAGCTATGCAGAATAGGTCTCTAATATTTGCTCCTTTTCCAGCCCAGAATCCCAGCTGTCGGCATTCTTCCTCTTTATGTAAACCTTCTAAAATAAGAGAGAATAGGCATAAGTATTGTGACATAATGTGTAATAGCATCCCATAATGCAATAAATATCGATATAATAGCATGATGCAAAATGGACGTATCAACTCCCCCAAGCTTAGGCCTCGCTTGTCCTCAAGCGAAAGCCGATAACGATAAATATGTCCACATGTTTAGAGGTAGATGTGTCGATAAAATAAAATACGGACATGAGAGCATCATGATCATTCTTAGAGCAGCAACATATATGGACATTGTCATATGATTTCTTATGATAGAGTAATAATTCAATCAAAATTTCAAGTATGAATGATAAACTTCATTGAAAGCTAACAAACTATAATCTCAGTCATAGGAGCAATTGCAATTTATCTTAACATAGAAAGAGTCAATATAAGAGCTTTTTAGCAAGTCCACATACTCAACTATCATATAGTCTTTCACAATTGCTGACACTCACACAATACTTATGGGTATGGAGTTTTAATCGGACACAGAGAAAGATAGGGGCTTATAGTTTTGCCTCCCAACGTTTTGCCTCAAGGGTAATGTCAACAATAATAGTTCATGAAAACTCACATCCAATTAGCCATATATACCAGGATCTTTCCAACATATTGTGCTTGCCAAAGGATAAAGTGTAAAAAGGAAGGGTGAAGATCACCATGACTCTTATGTAAGGTAGGAGATAAAATTAAAAGATAGGCCCTTCGCAGAGGGAAGCAGAGGTTGTCATGCGCTTTTATGGTTGTATGCAAAAAATCTTAATGCGAAAGAATGTCATTTTATATTGCCACTTGTGATATGGACCTTTATTATGCAGTATGTCGCTTTTATTTCTTCCATATCACACGATCGTATAAAGCTCATTTTCTCCCACACAAATAAGTCATACATATTTAGAGGGCAATTTTTTATTGCTTGCACCGATGACAACTTACTTGGAGGATCTTACTCAATCCATAGGTAGGTATGGTGGACTCTCATGGCAAAATTGGTTTAAGGGTATTTGGAAGCACAAGTAGTATCTCTACTCGGTGCCCTGAATTTGGCTAGCATGAGCGGGAAAGGCAAGCTCAACATGTTGGAGGATCCATGACAATATAATTTATCTCAGATGTAAGAAAACATAACCCATTACATTGTCTTCCTTGTCCAACGTCAACTCTTTAGCATGTCATATTTTAATGAGTGCTCACAATCATGAAAGATGTCCAAGATAGTATATTTATATGTGAAGACCTCTCTTTCTTTATTACCTCCTATTAATTGCAACGGTGACCAAAACTATGTTTGTCAACTCTCAACAACTTTTAATCATCATACTCTTTCCATGTGAAGTCATTACCCTCAATAAGATCAATATGAACTCTTTATTTCTTTTTATTCTTTTCTCTTTTCTTTTATTCACTCAAGATCATGGCAAAGTAAACAAGCCGTTGAATCAATACTAATCTTTATTATATAACACACGGACTCGATTACATAGAGGGATCATAAAGCAAACTCAAAACTAGATCATGCCATAAACTTTATTCTACTGGATCAAGATATTACCAAAAGGATCGTACTAAGAAAAACAGTAAAGATAGAAGTGATGGTGATACGATACCGGGGCACCTCCCCAAGCTTGGTAGTTGCCAAGGGGAGTGCCCATACCAGATACTCAATTCTTCTTTTTTGGTGGAGAAGGTGATGGTTTTGTTGATGGTGTAGGTTTCTTTCTTAATTTACGCTTGAGGAAAGAGTTTTGGTCCCTTAGGTCATCGATCTCCTTCTCCAGACTCAGTATCTTTTTGCATAGTTCCTGCTTGTTTTCCTGCAAGAGGCGAAAAGGGATAAACTCGATCTTAGGTTTCTTTACTCTATCTGGGAGGCTTGACTTTCTGAACTCCACATGCATGTCCCCAGGTTGAGGTAATGGGACTTCATCTTCTTCTGAGCTCGTCTCCTCCCTTCCCTTGGGTTCATAGTCCTCTTCTTCTTCCATAGTCCAACCATAATGCTCCACATCCCCATAGACCTTAGGATCTGCGAGGTAATCAGCCACATAGCTTTCTCCTTCCGAATCCTGGGATGACATGTTGCTCTAATCTGCAGCAGGACAGCTCGAAACAAAAACAGAGAATATTTGCGTGATACATGAGTCAAAACCTTCGGGAGATTATATAATGAATTTTTACCGACCAAAATACGTATTGTGCAAGAAAACGGAGTCCGGAGGGCGCATGAGGTGCCCACGAGGTAGGGGGCGTGCCCAGTAGGGTAGGGCGCGCCCTCCACCCTCGTGTCTTTCCCGGACTGCTTCTTATTTTTCTATTTTTCTAAATATTCCAAAACAGAGAAATATTGCCTTAAAAACTTTTTTGGCGTCGGTTTACTTACCGTACCACATACCTATTCCTTTTCGGAGTCTGAAACATTCCGAAAAGTGTCCCTTATGTATTCCTCCGGGGTTATGGTTTCAATAACATTGTATTCAACATTTATAGGATTACTGAGATATAATGTTTAATTCTTTGACCGTTCACCACCTTCGGATTTGTGCCTTCGAAGTTGTTGATTTTTATGGCACCGGAACGATAGACCTCCTCGATAACGTAGGGGCCTTCCCATTTAGAGAGAAGTTTTCCTGCAAAAAATCTTAAACGAGAGTTGTATAGCAATACATAATCACCTACATTAAACTCACGCTTTTGTATCCTTTTTTCATGCCATCTTTTAACTTTTTCTTTAAACAACTTGGCATTTTTGTAGGCTTGGGTTCTCCATTCATCAAGTGATCTAATATCAAATAACCTCTTCTCACCGGCAAGTTCAAAATCATAGTTGAGCTCTTTGATAGCCCAATATGCCTTGTGTTCTAGTTCGAGAGGTAAGTGACATGCTTTTCCATAAACCATTTTATACGGAGACATACCCATAGGATTTTTATATGCAGTTTTATAGGCCCATAATGCATCATCAAGTTTCTTGGACCAATTCTTTCTAGACCTATTGACAGTCTTTTGCAAAATTAATTTGAGGTCTCTATTGCTCAATTCTACTTGACCACTAGTCTGTGGGTGATAAGGAGATGCAATTCTATGATTAACATCATACTTAGCAAGAATTTTACCGAAAACACCATGAATAAAATGTGAACCACCATCAGTCATTAAATATCTAGGGACTCCAAATCTCGGAAAAATAACTTCTTTAAGCATTTTAATAGAAGTGTTATGATCAGCACTACTAGTTGGAATAGCTTCTACCCACTTAGTAACGTAATCAATAGCAACTAAAATATGTGTATAACCATTAGAGGCAGGAAAAGGTCCCATATAGTCAAAGCCCCAAACATCAAATGGTTCAATAATGAGTGAATAGTTCATAGGCATTTCTTGACGTCTACTAATATTACCAATTCTTTGACATTCATCACAAGATAGGACAAACTTACGGGCATCTTTGAAGAGAGTAGGCCAATAAAAACCGGATTGCAATACCTTGTGTGCAGTTCTATCTCCAACATGGTGTCCTCCATAAGCTTCGGAGTGACACTTGCGTAGGATCTATTCATGTTCATGCTCAGGTACACAACGTCTAATAACACCATCTACTCCTTCTTTGTAAAGATGTGGGTCATCCCAAAAGTAATGTCTCAAATCATAAAAGAACTTTTTCTTTTGCTGGTATGTGAAACTAGGCAGTATAAATTTAGCAACAATGTAATTAGCATAATCAGCATACCATGGTGCAGTATGAGAAGCATTTATGACATTTAATTGCTCATCAGGAAAGCTATCATCAATAGGTAGTGCGTCATCAAGCACATTTTCTAGCCTAGACAAGTTGTCTGCAACGGGGTTCTCAGCTCCCTTTCTATCAACAATATGCAAATCAAGTTCTTGTAGCAAGAGAACCCATCTAATAAGTCTAGGTTTAGCATCTTTCTTTTCCATAAGATATTTAATAGCAACATGATCAGTGTGAATAGTTACTTTAGAATCAACAATATAAGGTCTAAACTTATCACAAGCAAATACAACTGCTAAGAATTCTTTTTCAGTAGTAGCATAGTTTCTTTGAGCATTGTCCAGAGTTTTACTAGCATATTGAATAACATTTAATTTCTTATCAACTCTTTGCCCTAGAACAACACCTACAGCATAATCACTAGCATCACACATAATTTCAAAGGGTAAATTCCAATCAGGTGGCTGAACAATAGGTGCAGAGATCAATGCTTTCTTAAGTATTTCAAATGCTTCTACACAATCATCATTAAAGACAAATGGTATATCTTTTTGTAATAAATTAGTCAGAGGCCGAGAAATTTTTGAGAAGTCCTTAATGAACCTCCTATAAAATCCGGCGTGACCAAGGAAACTTCTTATACCTTTGATGTCCTTGGAACATGACATCTTTTCAATAGCATCAACCTTGGCTTTATCAACTTCAATACCTCTTTCAGAAACTTTATGCCCCAAGACAATACCTTCATTAACCATAAAGTGGCACTTTTCCCAATTCAAGACAATATTAGTTTCTTCACATCTCTGCAAAACTCGATCAAGGTTGCTCAAGCAATCATCAAAAGAAGATCCATAGACAGAGAAGTCGTCCATGAAAACCTCACAAATCTTTTCACAAAAGTCGGAGAATATAGCCATCATGCATCTTTGAAAGGTAGCAGGTGCATTACATAAACCAAAAGGCATACGTCTATAAGCAAAAGTACCAAAAGGGCAAGTAAAAGTAGTCTTTGATTGATCCTTAGCTGACATAGGTATTTGAGAGAAACCAAAATAACCATCTAGAAAGCAAAAGTGTGTATTTTTGGATAATCTTTCTAGCATTTGATCGACAAAAGGTAAGGGGTAATGATCCTTTTTAGTAGCCTTATTTAATTTGCGGAAATCAATTACCATCTTATAACCTGTAATAATTCTTTGAGGAATCAATTGATCTTTATTATTAGGAACGACAGTAATACCTCCCTTCTTAGGGACACAGTGGACAGGTTTACCCACTGACTATCAGCAACAGGATAAATTATACCTGCCTCAAGGAGCTTTAGTATTTCCTTTCTTACCACTTCTTTCATTTTAGGATTCAGCCATCGTTGATGATCACGAACTGGTTTAGCATCTTCTTCCAAATTTAGTTTATGTTGACATAGAGTGGGGCTAATGCCCTTTAGATCATCAAGAGTATACCCAATAGCAGCATGATGCTTCTTCAGAGTTTTCAATAATCTTTCTTCTTCATGCTCTGAAAGGTTAGCGCTAATAATAACAGGATATATCTTTTTCTCATCAAGATAAGCATATTTAAGAGTATCAGGCAACGGTTTAAGCTCAAACACAGGATCACCCTTGGCTGGAGGAGGATCCCCTAGGATTTCAACAGGCAAATTATGTTTAAGAATAGGTTCCTGTTTAAAGAATACTTCATCTATTTCCCTTCTTTCATTCATAAACATATCATTTTCATGGTCTAGCAAATATTGTTCTAAAGGATCACTAGGAGGTACGGCAATAGAAGCGAGACCAATAATTTCATCCTTACTAGGCAATTCTTCTTCACGGTGTTGTATACTAAATTTAGAGAAATTAAACTCATGAGACATATCACCCAAGCCAATAGTAACAACATTATTTTTGCAGTCTATCCTAGCATTAACTGTGTTCAAGAAAGGTCTACCAAATATAATGGGACAAAAGCTATCTTGTGGGGAACCAAGAACAAGAAAATCAGCAGGATATTTAGTTTTCCCACACAAGACTTCAGCATCTCTAACAATTCCCATTGCTGATATAGTATCTCTATTGGCAAGTTTAATTGTAACATCAATATCTTCTAACTCAGCAGGTGCAATCTCATGCTTAATTTCTTTGTATAGGTCATGAGGTATAACACTAGCACTAGCATGCATATCACATAAGCCATGATAACAATGATCTCCTATTTTAACAGAAATAACAGGCATGCCTACCACAGGTCTATGTTTATCTTTAGCACAAGGTTTAGCAATTCTAGCTGTTTCATCACAGAAATAAATAACATGGCCATCAATATTATTAGCCAAGAGATCTTTAACAATAGCAATATTAGGTTCAACTTTAACTTTCTCAGGAGGTGTATAAGTTCTAATATTGCTTTTATGAACCATAGTTGAAGCTTTAGCATGATCTTTTATCCTAACAGGAAAAGGTGGTTTCTCAACATAAGCAGTAGGAATAATAGGATCATTATAAGTGACAGTCTTTTCTTCAACTTTAATAGGTGCATCTACTTTTACTTCTATGGGAGGATGATATTTAAACCACTTCTTGGGGAGATCAACATAAGTAGCAAAAGATTCACAGAAGGAAGCTACTATCTCAGAGTCAAGTCCATATTTAGTGCTAAATTTACGAAAAACATCGGTATCCATAAAAGATTTAACACAATCAAACTTATGTGTCATACCTGACTTCTTATCTTCGTTGTGGTCCCAATCTTCAGAGTTGCGTTTAATTCTTTCCAATAAATCCCATTTGAATTCAATAGTCTTCGTCGTAAAAGATCCAGCACAAGAAGTATCGAGCATGGTGCGATTGTTATCAGAAAGCCGAGCATATAAATTTTGAATAATCATTTCTCTTGAGAGCTCATGATTGGGGCATGAATATAACATTGATTTAAGCCTCCCCCAAGCTTGAGCGATGCTTTCTCCTTCGCGAGGCCAAAAATTATATATATAATTGCGATCACGATGAACAAGATGCATAGGATAAAACTTCTGATGAAATTCCAATTTCAATCATTTGTAGTTCCATGATCCCATATCATCACATAGCCTATACCATGTCAATGCATCTTCCTTCAAAGATAAAGGGAAGACCTTATTCTTAACAACATCTTCAGGTACACCTGCAAGCTGAAATAATCCACAAACTTTATCCACATATATTAGGTGCTCATCAGGATGCGTTGTTCCGTCTCCTACAAAAGGATTAGCTAGCAGTTTTTCTATCATACCTGAAGGAATTTCAAAGGGGACATTTTCATTTTCAGTAGGTTCGGTAGGTTGAGGAGCAACTCTTTGCTCTACTGGTCGGGGTGAAGATACCCCAAACAAGCCACTCAGAGGATTACTTTCCATAGTAACAAGTGACAGCAAATTTCAGCACACTATATAAATTTTTTCTTACCAAATTCCACCTACCAAAGGCGCTTCACTCCTCGGCAACGGCGCCAGAAAAGAGTCTTGATGACCCACAAGTATAGGGGATCTATCATAGTCCTTTCGATAAGTAAGAGTGTCGAACCCAATGAGGAGCAGAAGGAAATGATAAGTGGTTTCCAGCAAGGTATTCTCTGCAAGTACTGAAATAAGTGGTAACAGATAGTTTTGTGATAGGATAATTTGTAACGAGCAACAAGTAACAAAAGTAAATAAAGTGCAGCAAGGTGGCCCAATCCTTTTTGTAGAAAAGGACAAGCCTGGACAAAGTCTTATATAGAGAAAAGCGCTCCCGAGGACACATGGGAATATCGTCAAGCTAGTTTTCATCACGCTCATATGATTCGCGTTCGGTACTTTGATAATTTGGTATGTGGGTGGACCGGTGCTTGGGTACTGTCCTTACTTGGACAAGCATCCCACTTACGATTAACCTATATTGCAAGCATCCACAACTATAACAAAAGTATTAAGGTAAACCTAACCATAGCATGAAACATATGGATCCAAATCAGCCCCTTACGAAGCAACACATAAACTAGGGTTTAAGCTTCTGTCACTCTAGCAACCCATCATCTACTTATTACTTCCCAATGCCTTCCTCTAGGCCCAAATAATGGTGAAGTGTTATGTAGTTGACGTTCACATAACACCACTAGAGGCTAGACACACTACAAAAAAAAAGACACATCCGTGACATTTTGGGCCGAACGAATTTTTTTCTGTCATACATATGACACTTCTATGACGATAATTGTGACAAAACCCGGTATCATCATAGATGTGGTGGGCTCCTACTTCTATGACAAAAAATCATGACAGCAAATGGGCTTTTCGTCCTGGGCGGGCCGGAGAAGCAGCTGCATGAAATTCTTTGGGCCGTCCATGACAGAAAAAACCATGGTAGAAGCGAGGGCGAGAAAAATTTCAGGGAGTTCCCGGTTACGGTGGGAGGCTGGGGGCCGAGCGATGCGCGTTTCTCTCGTACACGTACGCGCATGTGCACGAGGCGTTGGCTCTAACTGAACCCGAGCGAGGCGTTGGGCTCTAACTAAACCCGAGCGATTGCACTGCAGGCTACGCGTTACTGAACCCGAGCGATCGATCGATGGCTGTTAACTGAACCCGATCGAGCGATTCCTTCGCTACTGCTGCTAAATGAAGCCGATCGATGCTGCCTCTAGAT
>NC_041392.1:90039626-90062878 GCF_002162155.2 Triticum dicoccoides | reverse complement strand
ACAGGACCCCGATCGATCGAGCCGGTTGGGGCTGGATGAACAGGACCCCGTGGAGGGCTGGATGAACAGGACCACCCCGTAGAGGGCAGGATGAACAGTAGACGGTGGAGGGCAGGATGAACAGTAGCCCGTGGAAGGGTGGTTGAATAGGAGCCCGTGGAAGGGCTGGTTGAACAGTAGCCGATGGAGTAGCGCGCGGTGGAGGCTGGATGAACAAGAGCCCGTGGATGAACAGTCGCAGGTGGAGGCTAGAGAAGGTCGATGGTGGATGAACAGTAGCTCGTGGAGGCTGGAGGGGGTCGACGGTGGAGATGAACAGTATCCCGTGGAGTCCCGTTTTGCGGTACGCCACACCCCTCCCAATGAACATGACCCCCGTTTCGACCGTAGCGCTCCAACACAAGTCCATTTCGTCCATTTTGCGGTACGCCACACCCCTCCCGATCAACAGGACCCCCGTTTCGACCGTAGGAGGTCTGTTTCCTCCGTTTTGCGGTACGCCAGACCCCTCCCGATGAACAGGATCCCGTTTCGAACGTGGCCGGTCAAACACAAGGCCGTTTCCTCCGTTTTGTGGTACGCCAGGCCTCGTTTCCATCGCCTGTTCTGTCCAAGCCCTCCCGATGAACACAACTACGCATTTCGTTCCGACCCAGCCGGTTGGCTCCCACGCGTTCCATTGCCTCCTCATGAACACGACGCATTCAGTTGCCTCCCCATGAACACGACGCATTCTGTTGCCTCCCCATGAACATGACGATGACACTGTTTCTCCGTTCTGACCCAGCCATGTGCACAAGCCTTGGCCGTACGTATGCACGAGTAGGCGTTCGAGACCCCGCTCGTATGTACACATATGTGGCCATATTTTCTTTCTTGCACCCTGGCCGCTGTACATACGTGTACATGCTACGTGCACTCCTCTACTACGACACGTGCGCGCCTCTACATCGACCAGTATGTACGTACATGTTCGCGACCAGAATGACAACGCTACGTACGCTTCGACCAGGTGGGTCCCGACTGTCAGGCACTTCCTTGCCTACGAAGATATAGCTGGTGGGTCCCAACAGTCAGGGGGCGAATCGTTTTTTTGCTCGGACGCACTTCCTTGCGTGCGAAGATGTAGCTGGTGGGTCCCAGCAGTCAGGGGGAAATGTTTTTTTGCAAAATACAGTGGCACGTCCGATGGGTCCCAGCTGTCAGGTGGAGGAATCATTATTTTCCGCGTAATAAGGAGGCACTTCCTTGCTGCGGCCGTGGACCCAGCTGTCGGCCTCTCCACGTACAGTCCACGTCCGATGGAAGTCGTTCCTTGACCACGTTGACCACGCCGCGCCGAGAGCACCAGGGCGGTGGACGACGGCGATGCCTAGGAAGGGGACGACACGAAGGCAGGGAAGACTCGACAGTTGTTTCCCACGCGGAGGGGAGCACGACTGTACGAGGGTTTACTGGTTCGTCTGCCGTTGCCGGAGAATAACAGCAGGTGTGAGTGAGTAGAGGGATGGCTAGGCCAGCGATGGGAGTACCGTCGGGCGGTGAGGCCTGCGCGGCAGCACAGCCGGACGCGAGGAGGAGGGAGCAGACATTCCCGCCGGCGCTTGTTTGAGCGGCTGGAGGAGGAAGAGCAGAGATTGAAGAAGCACGACAGCCGTTGGATGGACATCCAACAGTCAGTGCTTGTGCGTTAACCTTTTTTAGGAAAGCCTCAAATCTGTGGAAAACAGCATACAACCCATCTGCCATTATTTCTAATAATTTACAGCCCATTTGCTAATTCTTAAGGTTTTTTTGGAGCCCATATTCTTTTTGTTAGCATTACAGCCCATATTGTGGCAACGGTTAAAAAATTATACGAAATTTTGCATATTTTGGTGCGGTCCGAACTGTTTTTAATCCCGAAATTTCGACTCACATTCAAACTGATTTTAAAAATAAATGCATATCAATATAAAATCCAACAAATTCTCCACGTATAAAAATTAATGTAATTAAAAATCTTGAAATGAAAAAAAAGATATTTGAAACTAATTGCCGGTTTGATGTGTTTTAAAAATGCACAACCCATTTCTCATTACTGATGGGCCATTTTCTCGGTCAGCCGAATGAAAACTCTCCTCGTCTTGAAAGATTTGCGGCCCAACAGGCCTGACAAAGCGACTTACTTGGCAGATCACAAAAAAACTGGGCTGTGGCCGTGGACCCAGCTGTCAGCCTCTCCACGTACAGTACTCTTCCAATGGAAGTCGTTCCTTGACCACGTTGACCACGCCGCGCGGAGAGCACCATGGCGGTGGACGATGGTGAGGCCTAGGAAGGGGACGACACGGCAGTGGAAGCCCGCGCGGAGAGGACTACGAGGGTTCACTTCTTCGGCTGCGGTGTGAGGCTGCCATCGCCGCAGGGCCTGGCCAGCGGTGGGAATAGTAGGGGGCGGTGAGGCCTCTGTGACGGCACAGCCGGGCACGGGAAGTAGGAGCATGCGGCACGACCGGCGCTGCTTTGGGCGGCTGGAGCAAGAAGACCAGAGGTTGAAGAAGCACTACGGCCGTTGGATGGACATCGTACGGTCACTGGAGCTAGAATCGTTTATATTGACTAAGTTGACGAAGCCCTTCGTCCCCGTCAACTTAGTAGGCCTACAAGTCCCCGCTGCTTTGGGCTCCCAGCAAGGTGGGTCCCAGCTAGCTGGGGGAGTATTCATTTTTTGTGCATAATAAGGAGGCACTTCCGGTGGGTCCGAGCTGACAGCGGGGGGAACGTTTTTTTCGCGAAATACGGTGGCCCGTCCAGTGGGTCCCAACAGTCAGGGGGAAACAATTTTTTTTGCAAAATACAGGTGGCCCGTCCGGTGGGTCCCTGCTGTCAGATGGAGGAATTATTATTTTCCGTGTAATAAGGAGGCACTTCCTTGCTGCCGCCGTGGACCCAGCTGTCAGCCTCTTCATGTACAGTCCACGTCCGCTGGAAGTCGTTCCTTGACCACGTTGACCACGCCGCGCCGAGAGCACCGGTGCGGTGGACGACGGCGAGGCCTAGGAAGGGGACGATGCAGAGCCAGTGAAGACGCGGCAGTGGATGCACACGCGGAGAGGAGTATGAGTGTTCACTCGTTCGGCTGCGGTGTGAGGCTGCCGTCACCGTAGGGGGCGGTGAGGCCTCCGCGGCAGCACAGCCGGCCACGGGAGGCAGGAGAAGGCGGCACGACCGGCGCTGCTTTGGGTGGCTGGAGCAAGAAGACCAGAGGTTGAAGAAGCACTACGGCCGTTGGATGGACATCGTACGGTCACTGCAGCTAGAATCATTTATATTGACTAAGTTGACAAAGCCCTTGGTACGTCAACTTAGTAGGCCCACAGGCCAGCTTCTGAAACGGTGCACCCCAGATGTCAGGGGGAGGAATCATTTTTTGGGCGGGTGAAGCTAGAATATCCGAGATTGAAGAAGAAGCACGACATCCGTTGGATGGACATCCAACGGCCACTGCTGCTAGAACTGTGTGTTGACTATAAGTTGACAAAGCCTTGCATACGCGTCAACTCTGTTTTTTTAGGGGACGCGTCAACTTAGTAAGGCCATAAGTGTGTGGCAGAGAACTTATAACCCATTTGAGATTTGTAAGAATGTGTAGCCCATTTTTGAATTCTAATGGAATTTACTACAACCCATTTACAGTTTGTTAAAAGTACAACCCATTTCAACCAACCATTCAAAACAGAGTTCAATAAATTTTCCCACATTTTGATGGGATCCAAAATATTTTTATCCCGAAATTTCTAGTCAGATTAAATACAATTTCAATATAAATTTATATTACGTAAAAATCCAATGGAACATTGCGCTCGCAACAATTAATGAAATTAAATTTTTCAATATCCAAAAATAATATTTTATAAAGTAATCACGTGTTTGGTGCATTTTTTTATAGTTACCGCCCAGCTTTTATAATTACATCCCATTTATTATTTCTTAAAGCCCATTTTCTTGTTAAGCCTAATGCATCCCTCCTAGGAAAGATTTGCAACCTAGCGGGGCGGAGAATAACAACTTGACCTTGCCTGGGTATTCCTAAAAAAAGTATAGCTGGGCTAGCCATTTTCAGCTTAAAAAAATAATATCTGGGCTGGATATCTGGCCTGGGCTAGACGGGCCACAGCCCGCCCAGTTAATACCTGCAGCGATGTTTTCATTGTTGTTCAAAGGAGAAAAATTAATATCTGGGCTAAACATCGAAAAACTCTGCAGTGCTCACACCTCAAAAACACAAATACTGCTCGAGCTGCTTGGTCCCAGCTGTCGACCGCTTCTTGTGCAATTCTCTCGTTTATTGACTACTACATAGGTTGACAATGGTGTGGGACCGTGATGTCAGAAAACCAGGGGGAAGCAAAATAAATTACTCTAGTGAGCGCTTCCACCTCTGCCTCGTTGTCTCCCGTGGAAACCCCTTTCCTCCCTTTTTTTGCTCGGGCAAGGACCAATGCATGCAGCACGTCCATGCGGTTATTAGTCAAGAAATAAAAGCGCTTTGCATGCTATGAATTACGATGACCTGCATGGTTAGCTAATAAGGCATCCTCTTAACTGATGTGATTAAATGTTGTGTTTAGAAGAGAGAAATATTCTTCTTTTCCACCAATCTGCTTGCACCTAGGTCGTGATGCACCTTCTAATACGACTTATTCACCTAGACGGAGGGAGTATAGTTTTATACATATATATATATATATAATAAGGAGGCACTTGCGTACGTGAGGCTATGGACCTGGTGGGTCCCCATTGTCATCCTCTCCAAGTAAGTCATCTCCTCGCCCGCGCGCGCTTTCCGCCCGAAACAGTCAGTGTCGCCCGCCCCGCTTCCCGGTGCAGGTGATTGCTCCGCCTTCAAACGACACAAGTGTCGTCCGTCCGTCCATCTGCCGCCCACATTAATGATACGCGGTTGCCGAGGCGGCTACTCCGGCACCACACGTCCGTCCCTCCGCCCGCCCACCATTGCTATATAAACTGCTACGCCGGCCATAGCCGCAGTCATCCGCATCCGTTCCCTTTCTCCTGTCCACACCACTACTGCCCACCATGGCTTCCTCGCGCTCCAGCGCTCTTCGGGACGGGCGGATGACGGACCACAAGGAGATGGCAGCCATTGCTGCCGACCGGCTGGCTGGCAGGCAGCTGGAGGACGACGACGTCCCAATGGAGAACATGGTAGTCAATGATCCAGCGCCAACCCCCTCCTCCGCGCCATCCTCGCCGGTGCATTGCACCATGACCATCGGCGAGGCTCGTGCCCAATATATGGACAGTGTGAGGCAGATGCGTCAGGAGCAGTTCCGGGAGGTGCAGACCGACGCCGCCTACAACCACCATCTCCTCCAGGAGCACCTGCAGGCGGAGGAGCAGATCGCCGCGGAGCGGGCGAAGCAGGAGGCGCTGCTCGACTTGTACCGCTCCGCCCGCAAGGGCCGCCTCAAGCGCTGGCGGTACCGCATGCAGGTGGCGGAGCCTGCGGCCGCCTACAAAGAGGCTAGCAAAGAGGGCGATGAAGTAGGCAAGGCGCTGTTTGGCGAGACCGAGGACGAGGCAGAGGACAATGCCGGCTCCGACGAGTCCCCGCTCCGCTGGCGTCGACGAGGCCCTGCTCCACTGAGGCCCCGCGGTGCCAACAACGAGGCAGAGGACACCGCCAGCTCCGCCGAGGCCCCGCCCCGCCAACAACGAGGCAGAGGATATCGCCGGCTCAACCGAGGCCCCACCCTGCCGGCAACGCGGGGGAGGATTTCCACCGCTCCGCTGAGGCGCCGCCCGCCGGCAACGAGACAGAGGACATCGCCGGCTCCGCCGAGGCCCCGCCCCGCTGCCAACGAGGCCGCGCCACACAGAAAACAAGGAAGAATAGAACACGGTAGGTCGCCGTCGCTCGGGTCCAAGTAAGGCCACCGTTGCTACCCTCCTGTTGAAGCCAAGCTAGGCGGGTTGACCATTGACGGCAGGTTAGCTTCTTGGCGGCGACGTGGAGTCGGGGAGTTCTGCTGGAGAATAACGCTGCTTCTACTTAACTGCTGGTGTAGTTGACTGACTGACACGTGGGCCCAACAGGCCACATGTCAGTTACGCAACCGCACCTGCAGTTAAGTCACTGAAGCTTCTGTTCGGCTCAGCGGGACACAGGTGGGTAGCTTCGGTTAATTAATTATACCTCCAGCGCACCCCTTTTTAGTTGAAGAATGTATGAAATGTAATGAAATCTGGCATGTTTATATGAAATCCGACCGTGTATGAATGAATTTATTTCGATTAGTTCGAATTCTTGTATCACTGGCATTGGATGAACATGCAAAACAATACGTACTAGCATTATTCCCAGGGTGATCACCTCGTTTGCAGCAGTTTCACATGTACTCCCTCCGGTCCTTTCTAGTATGCATACAAGTTTTTTCTACAGTCAAAGTATCTCTTCTTTGACCAATCTTATACAAAAAAGTATGCACTTTCACAGCGTGCGAAGTAAAAAGGAACAGAAGGAGTACAAAGAGTTTGAGCAGCTTTTTAGTGTTTTTGTACATTGCAATCAAACACACAGGCCTGGCAATTCATAGAGAACATTCAAAACAATCGATGATTATGCATCTCAACGACTCACATGTCAGAGGCAATATTTACTTCACAACTAAAGAATAAAGAAAAAAATTGATCGATGCTGCTGACAGCAAAGGGCATCCCATTCGAAAATATCAAACGCATGTCTTGCTAAAATCAATGAGCAAAATTTGACAAGGTTGTCCCATTCCAAAATATCAAATGCCTACGATTGTGGAATGGGCAGGGTTTTCCATCAGTTTGGACATTGACATGGCACCTCGTGCTAAATAAACCAACTGTTCTTTTTGTGCAGTTCCACCAAAATCAACCAAATTCGCGCGTAGCTTGTATGATTTCGCCCTTATATGTTGCAACGCCTTGAACTTATTGGCACCTCCTTTCTCGTGGTGGAAATGAATGATTCGATGTATTCATGAACATTTTGTGCAGTTCCCATTGAAATCAAGCTGAGCACCCCTGTTTGCACAAATACAAAAAAGTGATTAGTATAGAGCAAACTGTACTATGAATTGACAGTTTCAACAGGCACATACATGGTCCATGTAGAGCACACTTTTAGAAAAATGGAACTCACCAGAAAGAATCCTAGAACAACATTGTACTCGCGCATCACAGCAAAAAATGGAGATTTTGTCAGTCCTTCTGAGCTAAAGTTAGTTTGGTCTTGTGGGGAGTAATTTAACCATCCTTCAACTGCTCCTTCTGATGATAAGATAGACAGGGCTTCTTCATCCTGGCATAATCGGAACTAGTCACTTCACATACTCCATATTCTTCCTCAGAGGAAGATGATCCTGTTGTGCAAAGACAAGAGGACTACTAAATGCTAGCATCGCTGTTTGCTCGTAAAAAGGAAAGGAAATATTTAAAACAGCACATATGAAGCACTTCTCAAGGACAATACCACTTTTTCATGACAGTATCTAAACAGTAGCACAACACCAATAGAGATGACAAAGCTCAATCATATGGATGAAATCAGTGGGCGAGTACCAACCTTTGTCAGGAGGCTTATTGTGTAGAGCATACAGATGAAGCAATTCTCCGGAACCATCTGTTGCTATCTACGGTGCTGGCCATGCTTACTATATACTCCTCGATTAGTTTAATGGTTCCAACATCTTCTTGTGCAGTTCCACTAAAATATATGGTATCTTCAAAGAAGATCCCTGTTTGCACAAGTAGAGATAATTACATATTACATTAAGAGTGGCATCAAATCAGTGGCAAAACAATTGCTCATTCCAGCCATAGCAATAAATTAAGATGCAAAACTATATCATTACTTGTGTCATCACAGTTCCAGTGCTTCATTACATCACCGGGAGTTGATTTTTGTTTTTCTTCCCCTTGTTCTTCCCCTTCATCACTCAGTTCAATAACAAACAAGCTTCGCCTTCAATGTAAGATTTGGCATGTCAATTAGGGAGCACAAGTATAGTACTAAACTTAATTTTCTGATGAAAGTGGCAAAATACAGGCTAGCAGTTGTGAAATATCCTTATCTTACCTCAATGGGATATTACAATGCACATACAGATTGGAAGTCTTGTCTCCATTTGTGCAGTTCACTAAAATCAAGCAACATTATCGTACAAGTAGCACAACATATGAATGCACACTGCAGAATCATGTGAAAGAAGGCTAGTACTGACCTCTCATGATGCGGAATTCAAACTACTCACAAGAAGAAGATCTGAACCAAATTCGCCTTAACGGATAGGAAGTAAGATCTCCTCTTGTGCAGTTCCACTAAGATCAAGCAATCAAGAAATGTTGTCGGTGTGACATTTTGGTTGAACTGCACAAAACACTCTTAAAACAAAAGTGTTTTGTGCAGTGCAACAAAAGGTCACAATGGCAACAAGGTGAAGCAGATAACCCTGTTTACATAGAGGTGCAAAGGAAACAATTAGTGGTCAATAACAGTGGATGACACAGAAGCCAACAAAAAGAAGCATCTACCTTATCTAAATGGGAAAGAAAGCAAGACAGTAGCATTTCTCAAACGGTGGCATTGATTAATATTAACATAGAGATTATATTAACAATAAAATTCGTTAAACATGTAATTTGCTTTTAACTGTGGCATTGCATCAATTTTCCAGCGGCATTATTAGAGGGTGTTTGTTTACAGGGACATTTTGGTGTAGGGACTAAAAAAACTCCATGTCAGTCCCATCTAAACCAAAGAGGAGGGACTTTTAGGGACTAAAAGTGGGCATTTGGGACTAAAGAAAGAAGACCCTGAGGGAGTCTTTTTGGGACTTTTTCCAACAGTTGCCCCTGCCACGCATCGCACCTTGTCTCTATTAGTTCATTACTAGGGGTAACATGGTCTTTTAGCATGTCATTTAATAACCTCTAGTCCATGTTTAGTCCCTGGAACCCAGCAGGTAGGGACTAGGGAGTTTTTAACCAAACGGGGCCTTAGATTAACAACAGCTAATGAGTTGCACGGGATAGTGGACGCACCAGCACCATGTGCATCTACCGATGTACTGTGGTCATGCACAGTCTGTTGCAACAAAGAACAAACAACCAAGGAGCATATTTGTGTTGGTCCCAGTTTTGTTATCTTTAGACGCCTTTCCCTATGTGAGCGCAGCAAATCTAGTCCTGCTCAAACTCTACAGCCTTATCCCTTCCTTTCCTTTTTGAACTAGTACTTTCGCCCCTTCCTTTCCTCTTTGAACCACGTCCTAGATTTATGCGATACAACTTTCCCCACTACTTTCCTCCATTCCTTTCCTCTTTGAACCACGTCCTAGATTAATGCTATACAACTTCCCCCCTTCATTTCCTCTTTGAACCATGTCCTAGATTCATGCTATATGCAACTTTTCCCACTACTTTCCCCCACTCCTTCCCTCTTTGAACCACGTCCTAGATTCATGGTATACATGCAGCTAGAGCAATGCATGTGGAGTAAGTAAATTATACCTTAAGGTTCTTGGGGCATGGTTCGGTGGGCAACGGGACGACGTCGAAGAAGAAGGGGTCGGAGTCCCTCCCACACCGCCGCTGGGTGGAAAGTGAACAACTGCGCTGGTAGTCCCTTGCCGACGGCGACATCGTTAAGCCTCCTTCCCTTCCCGACAGACGGATCCTACCAGCTCTTTGAGCAGCAGTGAGGGGAGAGAGAGGCCAATGAAGTCTTGTTTAGATTTGGAGAGGGCGAGAGAGTTTGAAGAGAGCAACTACAAGTGCTGAGGCTCCAGTGGGAGAGGGCGAGAGAGTGTGAAGAGAGCAACTACAAGCGCTGAGGCTCCAGCATGTATATATATACTGGAGAGAGAGTGTCAAGCGTGCAAACCCTAGAAAACATTTTGACCAGTCAAAGAATCCTCCTGGCACAAATTATGCTCAAGTGTAGTTATCGAACCCGAGACCTCAAGTTTGATGAGCAAACAGGCTAACCAGCTACACAACCCTCCTGTTATGTTCAACGAGAGGGAAATAACCTTTTATACATTCTTGCATTCGTGTGACAAGCATGCCGTGGTTTTTTGTGTGCGTGGGAGTCATTGGGATTTCAATCATAATCGTGTCATGTGGCTTTGGTGGTAAGACTATCCACAGTGGTGCAGAAATAATGCAGCTTTAGTCACCTTACCTCTCTCCACGTAGTACGTTGGGTCCCACCAGTTAGAGGGTGAAACAAACAAATTAATAAGAAAAATTAAAAGCTCCAGCGGTGTATCTTACCTCACACATCTCGCTACTGCTCGGGAACACTGTCCAATTGATCCCTCTGTTCGCTCACATACTATTTTAAGTGAATCCTTATTATAACATGCACACAAATTTTGGGCACTTGTATTCGACTTAAGTCAGTGTGCCACCGTATCTCGTATACTTACTACTCCCTCCGTCTAGGTGTAATAAGTCACGTTAGAAGGTGCAACGGGACCAAGGTGCGTGTGTGTGTATGTGTATGTGTGTGTGTGTGTGTGTGTGTGTGTGTGTTTAACACCACGTGTGTGTTAGAGAGAGCGACAGATCGACCTACTCCTACAGAGAGATGTTGTGTAGTGTACGATTTTAGCCGTGAGAGTCGGTGCATCCTCTCGTTTCTGGCGTGTCCGGTAGGGACATGCGGACAGCTGCCACGCCCGCTCCTGACCAGTCTGGCCCACCCAAAGCCCCTCCATCGCCCGCGCGCGCTTCCTGCCCGAAACGGTCAGCGCCTCTCCAAAGAATCGGTGCCGCATTCATGCCCGGGCAGAGCGGACGCGACCTCTCACTGGCGCAAGAGTGATGGTTGCTTCATCCGTCCAACTTACTGTTGGGTCTATGTGATTTGTCGGCTCATTGGTCTATGCAAAGAAGTAGAGAAATATCCACGGGGAGTGATGTGGGCAGCTGGAGCAGTGGTGCAAGCCGGCTGTAAAGGGAGTTGTACCTGAGGGACGTAGCTCAACCTTGAGGAGGGCGGCGGGAGGCGGCAACTGCCCACGTTGCGGAAGTGAGCAAGGGACAAATGCAACCTCACCGGCTTTGTGAGAGAGAACGGCGGGGACCCCTGATCGGGACGTGCCGACCGTGGGTTTTCACCGTCGGCGATGACCACCGCATCTACACTAAGCATCCACCCCTTCCCCAAGCGGACGTGATCCGCCGGGATGTTAGAGATGTGGCCACAGTCGTTTTGTGCGAGAGAGTGTGAAGAGAGCAACCCCAGCAAGCAACCGTGTAGGCTGGCCCGTCCTGACTATGTATAGTGGAGAGGTTTCCTTTTCTATCCATATGAACCTATCATATTGCGTACGTGCCACTGAAGAAAAAAAACTTTATTTAGAAATGACGCGGCACCTACTACTCGTTCTCCTATAACCTTGCGCTTGGCATCTCCAAAATATTAACCTTGCGATTGGCTCTTCACCTCTTCGGGAAGTCGAGCAATAATGGTAGTGCAGTATATATCGTTCTGGCTATATGAGACTGAATGAATTGCTGCACGTCCACCACGTGGGCGAGGGTCGAGGGGCGAGGGAGAGTGCTACATACGGAGCAAAATGAGTGAATCTACACTCTAAAATACGTCTATATACATTAGTGTTTGGAGTATGTACTAGTAGTTCATATTGAAATCTACTAAAGGACATATATATTCCAAACAATATGATATAATCTCTATAACCAATTGAAAGATCGTGGATGTCGCCTAGAGGGGGGGGGGTGAATAGGCGTTTTAAAATAATTACGATTTAGGCTTGAACAAATGCGGAATAAACCTAGCGGTTAATTTGTCAAGCACAAAACCTAAAACAACTAGGCTCACCTATGTGCACCAACAACTTATGCTAATCAAGATAAGCAACTATGTGATAGCAAGATATATGACAAGAAACAATATGGCTATCACAAAGTAAAGTGCATAAGTAAAGAGCTCGGGTAAGAGATAATCGAGGCACGCGGAGACGACGATGTATCCCGAAGTTCACACCCTTGTGGATGCTAATCTCCGTTTGGAGCGGTGTGGAGGCACAATGCTCCCCAAGAAGCCACTAGGGCCACCGTAATCTCCTCACGCCCTCGCACAATGCAAGATGCCGTGATTCCACTAAGGGACCCTTGAGGGCGGTCACCGAACCCGTACAAATGGCAACCCTTGGGGGCGGTCACCGAACCTGTACACTTTGGCAACCCTTGGGGGCGGTCACCGGTACCCGTCAAATTGCTCGGGGCGATCTCCACAACCTAATTGGAAACCCCGACGCTTGCCCGGAGCTTTACACCACAATGATTGAGCTCCGAACAACACCAACCATCTAGGGAGCCAAGGCACCCAAGAGGAACAAGCTCTAGGGTGCCCAAACACCCAAGAGTAATAAGCTTCTCAAACTTCACTTCCACGTATCACCGTGGAGAACTCAAACCGATGCACCAAATGCAATGGCAAGGGCACACGGAGTGCCCAAGTCCTTCTCTCTCAAATCCCACCGGAGCAACTAATGCTAGGGAGGGAAATGAGAGGAAGAACAAGACGGAGAACACCAAGAACTCCAAGATCTAGATCCAAGGGGTTCCCCTCACATAGAGGAGAAAGTGATTGGTGGAAATGTGGATCTAGATCTCCTCTCTCTTTTCCCTAAAAAACTAGCAAGAATCCATGGAGGGAGTGAGAGTTAGCAAGCTCAAAGAAGGTCAACAATGGGGGCAAAAACAAGCTCAAGAGATAGGGAACCATTGGGGAAGAAAACCCCCTTAAATAGGTCCCCACGAATCTGCCCGTTATGTACAGAACAACATAGGAGCAGTACAACCTCTATGAGCACCGGTACAACCGGTAACAGGCAATAAGCGGTACAACCGGCCCACAACCGCCCAACAACCGCACCACAATAGAGGCCAGTCCGGTGGTAGAGCAGTACATGACCGGTACAACCTCCGGACCAATTTTGGAGCGGTACAACCGCTCCAAACACCGGTTGTACCGGTCAAGCGGTACAACCTCTCCATGGGGAGGTACAACCTCTCTGTGTAAAACAGGCAATATCAAAACAGCCACAACTTTCGCATACGAGCTCCGAATTCAACGAAACCAAGTTTGTTGGAAAGCTAATGACAAGGGCTAACACAATCTTGACAGAAATATCAATAAGAAGCAAATGAGAAAAGGACCATAATAAAATGGTGAGAACCCTTCCTCGGATAAGACCGGTAAAACCTCCAACACCGAAAACATCATAGAAGATGCATGTGAACTCCATTTTCGATGAACTCAAGCTTGTCATAAAGATGACCATAAGCTCTAAGACTCACAAATGGAACCAAACAAGAACCAAGAAAGATGATGCAAGGATGCAATGGTTTGATCTCTCGACTAATGATACGATCAAGCTACTCCCTAGAGAGCCCCCCTTGATAGTACGACAATCGATCCTACAACCCGGTCTCCCAACTACAACTATGAGACCGGTAAAATAGAAAACCTATCAAGGGCAAACCTTTGCCTTGCACATAGTCCACTTGAGCTAGATGATGACGCTCTTGACTTCCTCAAGTTGGACCACCTTTCTTGATTGTGTTGGCTCGATGAAGACTAGTTGATTGCTCCCCCATACTCCACTATGGGTGAGCCACTCTTTGGCACATCTTCACAATTCCATTGACACCACAATGGACAGCAAGCTTCAAGCTTGATTGCTCCCCCATAATCCATTATGGGTGAGCCACTCTTCGAGTTGCTCCACTTGAACTTGCACACTGCAAACTTGATGGCGATCACCACTTGATGTCATCCTCCATGGGTTGTATGAGATCTTCCTCTTGACGCAAGACCATGGAAACATACCTAACCCCACAAAGAACTCTCACGTAGACCATGGGTTAGTACACAATGCATAATGGACAATGCTTACCGTACCATGGGATCACTTGATCCCTCTCGGTACTTCTTCTATGCTTTGTGAGTTGATCAACTTGATTCACTCTTGACTTAGTCTTGATCAACATTGAATCTTTCCAACTCTCATTTGGATGATGTCTTGAAGGTAACCATGAATGATCACACAATATTATTATTCAAGACATGCTTGCAATAAGCTCAACTCACACATGACCAATCTTTGGATAATTCCTTGAAAAGCACTTTGGCCATCTCAACTCACACATGACCAATCTTTGGATAATTCCTTGAAAAGCACTTTGGCCATCTCATAAACTCCTTGAAACCAACACATGGACTTCAAGACAATCCTATGGACAAATCCTTCAAATATAACTCAAGGCAACCGTTAGTCCATAGAGATTGTCATCAATTACCAAAACCACACATGGGGGCACGGCATGTCCTTTCAATCTCCCCCATTTTGGTAATTGATGACAATCATTTTCAAGAGAGTTTATATAAGGAATAATTCATCACCATGCAATGCAACAACCAATAATGCATGTGCATGAGATGCAAATGCTTAGGTACGAAACCAAAGCAAGAAGAAAAAAAACTCTCTAAACTTATCCACATAACTCTCTGAAACTTCTCCCCCATTGGCATCGATTGCCAAAATGGGCAAAAAGCTTAGAAGGCCAATATAAATTGTGTTCCTCCATAAGTTGTGTATTTCTCAACAAGAGAGTGGAATGCAATACACATATCCAACGGTAATACTTGGAGGAAGACCAACTATATTGAGGCACCAAGATTGCTAAAGGAAGATATGCCACAAAGACATAACCGAGAGAGACACAAGCAATCAAGCAACCAAAAGATACCAATTGAAGCAAGCTGTCAAAAGATACCAATTGAACCAACTAGACCAAAGATCCTACGAGCCACGTGAATAAATGATATTATGATATGAGCAAAGGAGTGTTCTAAAGAAACTAGAGAAGCTCCCCACGATTTGTGCACACATAAGAATATTTGTATTTGGATACAAAGTGCACAAAATAGGATCATAGCTCCCCCAAAATCAATAGAAACTTACAAAAAGTGCAAGTGAGCATATAGGAAACAAAGCCTAGTACTTGCAACACACACATGGTTGAGCAACAAGTAATAAAAAGAGGCAACTTAAGAATGGGCTCAACCAAAATGATGTGTGTGAGTCAAGGCAATGCACTTGAGAAGACTAAAGTACGGATGAGCATTAGGCATCAATAAAGTCTTGAAAGAATGAGGCACACGGTGCAAGCCCTATCATTCCCACACACAACTAGCAAATGGGTTCACAAGCTTACTAATAAGCATATTAAGAACCTATGCTTGTGACAACCCGTGGTGAAGATAGAAGATGAAAGCCTCATCAAGACGAGGGATACCAATTAAGATGGCAAAAGCCTCGTAAAGATAAGCATGAGGAAAATAATCTTCACCACACACAAGAGTGCATCAAGATCCAACGATAGAAGACACGCACTCAAGGCAAAAGCTTTCATGAAGCCACCAAAGAAATAACATAAGAAAGACAAGGTGGATGTGAAAGAACGGATATCAACTAGATATGCAACTTATCTCAAGTGTATAAGATTCTAGGTAGACGAAATCATGATGATATATATCTACAAAGAAGGATGTACACCCGAAATAGTTACAACACGAGGAACAAGATATCCAAAGGGAGGTCATACATATACCAATAAGATATTTGCTTGGAAGCATAGCACATGGCTAGATATGGTCTTATTGTATATAAATGAATTCCTACCACGCACCCATCAAAGACATCACAACTAGCAACAAGAGATCATTGTTGGGATGCTTTGAGAAAGGGAACAAGTATCACAAGAATGAATGAATAACATGCCATGATACAACCTACACAAGGTTGATGCAAGAAATGTGTGCATGAAGAATATGAAGATACTTGTTACCGAGTTAACATTGGAAGGATGTAGTAGATACCAATTGAAGGTAGATAGTAGTTCATTGATCATCCTAGCTCGACTCCAATAAGCACATGATGACAACACCTTCCTTGTGAGTGAGCCGAGCATCCAATGTATCTCCAATTGTTCCTAGAACAACAACACAAACAAAATGGTACCCAAACTCATTGGGACCAAAGAGTTAGAGAACCAACAATACATAGGACAAACTCCACATAAAAATGTGCATATAGATACGAAAATGAATTTCATGCACATCTCATCCAATTTGAGACTTGGTGGAGTTTCCCCTATATATTGGGTCAAAAAAAGAAAGCACGCCAAAGATACTACACGAAGTTAATATGCATGCTCAAGACTTTCAAGAACCGATACCAAATGACAAAGAAAAACCAAGTGATGAAAAGATACCAAATGAATAAATCATCACTTGGAGGATATCAATAAAAGATACATCAAGGAATGAGATATCCATTGATACCCACTAAATAAAGGATATCAAACCCCCAAAAGAGAGGATGGTTCCAAACAAACCAAGCTATCTACAAAGTTTCATGATGGCACAAAGTACCAAACGAAAATGGCTTGCCTTCCACCAACACACGCTTGATAAGGATCGCAAGATGAGTGTTTTAGAGAAAATAGGATAGCTCCCCCACGACTAGTGCATTATAGAGAATTTGCATTTGAATACAAAATGCACAAGGTGGGATCACCACTTTCACTATATCTAGAAAACACTAGACAAGATGAAGAAATAAACAAGATCCACAAGTGGTATGGAAGACAAAGGGAGTTGATACAATCCTTGGCAAGAGAAAGGCAAATAAAGGCACAAGCCAATGTAAAGACGATCAATAAATTCTACCACAAAAGTGAGTACCAATTGTCAAAAGACAAGAAGTAAACGGAAATAATTCCCGGTGGTAGATAGCAAGGATATCTGACATCATCTTCACACCAAACAAAAAGCAAATTGCAACTTGTAGAGCTAACATGCCACCTAGGAACAAGATAATTAACAATATCAACTCTAGGTGACAATATCTCAAATGTACACATTTTCTAGACTAGTAATATACACATAGCATATTACTCCCCCATAATGTGATACCAATTAAAGATAGACAAGAGGCAATTAAAGGATCCAACAAGAGATAATTAATGGACTATTTAGAATGTGAATTTCTCAGGAGAAGACATACCACATAGTGACTAGATAATCTTGAAATATCAATACTATATGGTATTACTCATGTACACACATTTATAGGATTGTGAGGTGCACAAAGCACATCATTCCCCCATAATGGGATATTCCATTAATCTCTCACAATAGCCTACTAAGTAAGAAATAAACAAGATGCAAAAGGCTCAACGCATGACACACACGTACATGATGTGCAAACCAACACACACATACTTGATTGCTCAAGATAATCAAGTTGGAAGCACAACCTATACAAACACATGCAAGGAACAAAACCAAAACATGCAAGGGGGCAAGTAACTTTCAATGTAAGCAATTGAGGTACAAGTTACCGCAAGGAGGCACATTGGATATAAGATATAATCTTGATGATTCAATTGACTTGGCTTGAGACAATAAGAATGATGAAGTCCCCTTAATTCTTCATAATGTAGCCAAGTCTCCAATGACCTCCATCAACACCTATTGATCAAGTATGAGCTAGTTGGTCCCCAACCAAGTTGGGTCCTAAGAGGTTAGTCACAATAGGCTTGGCTACCCAAATGGTTCTTTTCTTGACACCACTTTGAGTACCAACAAATTTGGCAAACACATTGCCGACCTTATCCTTCCCAAGAGAATAGATATCATCAATTAGAATAGGGTTGGATA
Organism: Triticum dicoccoides; assembly: GCF_002162155.2. Lineage (NCBI taxonomy): Eukaryota > Viridiplantae > Streptophyta > Magnoliopsida > Poales > Poaceae > Triticum > Triticum dicoccoides. The sequence continues at coordinate 90,045,075 of NC_041392.1, read as the reverse complement.
AGGTACCATTCATGCATGAAGAAGCGACATGACCTTTTTCACGACATAGGTAGCAACGTCTACTCTTCACTTTCTTCTCATTTGATTTCTCAACTGAGAAGCATTAGCTCGAGTCTTCTTGGGAAGAGGCCTTTCTTCAACTTGAGGTTGAGCATGAGAATGCACTTGTAGCCGCTTCCCTTGTTGCTTGTCACTAATGGCCTTCTTCTTCAATGGGCAAGATCTAACATGTTGCCCTTCAATTTTGCACTTGAAGCAAATAATCATGGCCAAATTCTTTACATGTTCTTGGCCCTTCTTCTTGTTAGAGTTGAATCCAAGTCCACCTTTGTCATTGGGGGATTTTTGCACACTCAAGATATTGTTGAGTGTGGATTTCCCTTCATAACACTTTTCCAAGTCTTTCTTCAAAGAAGTGACTTGGGCCTTGAGCTCTTTGATTTCCTCTACATGGTTAGTCTCAACACAAGTACTAGAGGAAGTATAAGCTTCATCATTGGGGCAACAAGGCAAGGAAAGCAATTCATCACATGATGTACCAATGTTATGCATAGACGAATTACGAGGACTAGCACAAGGCAATATAGCATTTTGACTAAAAGTAGTGCTAATGTCCACATGAGGCTCACTAGATGTTACCTTAGAAATCATAGCCTCATGAGCTATTTTTAGCACATTATGGGATACAAGAAGATCATCATGAGAGCTAGAAAGCTTTTCATGACTTTCTTCCAATTTCCCATAATTGCTAGATAGCAACTCATGTTGAGCCCTTAGCTCAACATTCTCCTTTAAAATGGATGCTTCACAAGAAATAGAGTTAGTAGCACAAGCATCATCATTAACGACAAGAGGAGAAGGCAACTTGGCAAGATCTTTTAAATAAGAAGCTTCAAGTTGAGCATGAGACTCGGTGAGTTTGATGAGCTCACCCTTGATGACCCTTGAGCCATTTTCGAGGTGCTCAAAATCCTCAAGGAGTCCAGCATGAGCAACTTCAAGCTTAGCATTTTTAGTTTCAAAAACATTGGCCACCTCAAGAGCTCTATCATGAGATTCCTTCACTCTAGATAACTCTAGAGCAAAAGTCTCCTCAAGAGATTCCTTGGTGGTTTGTTCAAGTTCAAGAGCTTGAGAGAGGTCCGCAATCTCATTAGCGTAATCACGCTCATGACCTTCCATTTTATCAATGGTGACCTCATGCTCCTCAAGACAAGATTCCAACTCATCAATATATTTCTTGCCCTCAATAGCAATAGACATGATTTCCATGAAGTTGGAACGAGCAATTTTATTCTTAAGAAGAGCTTTAAAAATTATTTCCCCCTTAACTTTTAAGGAGGCAACATCATCATTCTCTTCATCATAATCGACATCATCATCACTCTTGCCATCATCAATATTATCACAAGATATATTGGGATTCAAAGTGGGAGATACCTTTGAAGCCTTGGCCATAAGGCAAAAAGCAACCGATGATGATGTAGGATCCCTTGAAGCACCGTTCAAGACCACATCTTGTTCCATGGAGTGTTGGGTTTCCTCTACATTGTTAGCACAACAACTCGAGGAAATAGATACATTTTTATCATGGCAACAAGACATAGCAAGCATATCATCATGAGATTTGAGCAAGCAATTTCTACAAGATATGCAAGAACTTTTAACACAAGCATGTGAAACATTTAGAGTGCTCGAAGTGTTAAAGTCCAAAGAAGGAGCATTGCAATAAGATAGTGATGAAGGATCATCCACAATAAGCATACTATCATCATTGCAATGACCAACACTACTCACCATATCATTACCTTGTGGCAAACCACATGTAGGTGAAGTAGAAGAAGTTGAGAAGACTATACGACCGGAGGTGGAGGGAGAACAATCATCCCCACAAATCTTGGACACACCATATTTTTCTTGAAGCTTCGTCCACAACTCATGAGCATCCCGGAACGGCATGAGTTGAAATATAACTACATTGCTCAAAGCATCGAAAAGCACATTAGAAGCTTGAGCATTGAGATAAGAGTTTTTCTCATCCTCTAAAGATAATCTTTGGGGATCCTTTGGAGGAGAAAAACCCATATCTACAATTTGCTCTAAATTTGGGTCCATGACCCTAAAGAGATTAAGCATGCGAATTACCCAAACATCAAAACTTGTGCCATCAAAACTAAGAGTGTCAGAGAATCCTAAACCCCTAGTCGACATCCTTACTCTCTAGGCGGTTAATCCCAATAAAGAGAGACGAGGCTCTGATACCAATTGAAAGATCGTGGATGTCGCCTAGAGGGGGGGGGGGTGAATAGGCATTTTAAAATAATTATGATTTAGGCTTGAACAAATGCGGAATAAACCTAGCGGTTAATTTGTCAAGAACAAAACCTAAAACAACTAGGCTCACCTATGTGCACCAACAACTTATGCTAATCAAGATAAGCAACTATGTGATAGCAAGATATATGACAAGAAACAATATGGCTATCACAAAGTAAAGTGCATAAGTAAAGAGCTTGAGTAAGAGATAACCGAGGCACGCGAAGACGATGATGTATCCCGAAGTTCACACCCTTGCGGATGCTAATCTCCGTTTGGAGCGGTGTGGAGGCACAATGCTCCCCAAGAAGCCACTAGGGCCACCGTAATCTCCTCACGCCCTCGCACAATGCAAGATGCCGTGATTCCACTAAGGGACCCTTGAGGGCGGTCACCGAACCCGTACAAATGGCAACCCTTGGGGGCGGTCACCGAACCCGTACACTTTGGCAACCCTTGGGGGCGGTCACCGGTACCCGTCAAATTGCTCGGGGCGATCTCTACAACCTAATTGGAGACCCCGACGCTTGCCCGGAGCTTTACACCACAATGATTGAGCTCCGAACAACACCAACCATCTAGGGCGCCAAGGCACCCAAGAGGAACAAGCTCTAGGGTGCCCAAACACCCAAGAGTAATAAGCTTCTCAAACTTCACTTCCACGTATCACCGTGGAGAACTCAAACCGATGCACCAAATGCAATGGCAAGGGCACACGGAGTGCCCAAGTCCTTCTCTCTCAAATCCCACCGGAGAAACTAATGCTAGGGAGGGAAATGAGAGGAAGAACAAGACGGAGAGCACCAAGAACTCCAAGATCTAGATCCAAGGGGTTCCCCTCACATAGAGGAGAAAGGGATTGGTGGAAATGTGGATCTAGATCTCCTCTCTCTTTTCCCTCAAAAACTAGCAAGAATCCATGGAGGGAGTGAGAGTTAGCAAGCTCAAAGAAGGTCAACAATGGGGGCAAAAACAAGCTCAAGAGATAGGGAACCATTGGGGAAGAAGACCCCCTTAAATAGGTCCCCACGAATCTTCCCGTTATGTACAAAACAACATAGGAGCGCTACAACCTCTATGAGCACCGGTACAACCGGTAACAGGCAATAAGCGGTACAACCGGCCCACAACCGCCCAACAACCGCACCACAATAGAGGACAGTCCGGTGGTAAAGCGGTACATGACCGGTACAACCTCCGGACCAATTCTGGAGTGGTACAACCGCTCCAAACACCGGTTGTACCGGTCAAGCGGTACAACCTCTCCATGGGGCGGTACAACCTCTCTGTGTAAAACAGGCAATATCAAAACAGCCACAACTTTCGCATACGAGCTCCGAATTCAACGAAACCAAGTTTGTTGGAAAGCTAATGACAAGGGCTAACACAATCTTGACAGAAATATCAATAAGAAGCAAATGAGAAAAGGACCATAATAAAATGGTGAGAACCCTTCCTCGAATAAGACCGGTAAAACCTCCAACACCGAAAACATCATAGAAGATGCATGTGAACTCCGGTTTTGATGAACTCAAGCTTGTCATAAGATGACCATAGGCTCTAAGACTGACAAATGGAACCAAACAAGAACCAAGAAAGATGATGCAAGGATGCAATGGTTTGAGCTCTCGACTAATGATACGATCAAGCTACTCCCTAGAGAGCCCCCCTTGATAGTACGGCAATCGATCCTACAACCCGGTTTCCCAACTACCACTATGAGACCGGTAAAATAGAAAACCTATCAAGGGCAAACCTTTGCCTTGCACATAGTCCACTTGAGCTCGATGATGACGATCTTGACTTCCTCAAGTTGGACCACCTTTCTTGATTGTGTTGGCTCGATGAAGACTAGTTGATTGCTCCCCCATACTCCACTATGGGTGAGCCACTCTTTGGCACATCTTCACAATTCCATTGAAACCACAATGGACAGCAAGCTTCAAGCTTGATTGCTCCCCCATAATCCATTATGGGTGAGCCACTCTTCGAGTTGCTCCACTTGAACTTGCACACTGCAAACTTGATGACGATCACCACTTGATGTCATCCTCCATGGGTTGTATGGGATCTTGCTCTTGACGCAAGACCATGGAAACATACCTAACCCCACAAAGAACTCTCACGTAGACCATGGGTTAGTACACAAAGTGTAATGGACAATGCTTACCGTACCATGGGATCACTTGATCCCTCTCGGTACTTCTTCTACGCTTTGTGAGTTGATCAACTTGATTCACTCTTGACTTAGTCTTGATCAACATTGAATCTTTCCAACTCTCATTTGGATGATGTCTTGAAGGTAACCATGAATGATCACACAATCTTCTTCTTCAAGACATGCTTGCAATAAGCTCAACTCACACATGACCAATCTTTGGATAATTCCTTGAAAAGCACTTTGGCCATCTCAACTCACACATGACCAATCTTTGGATAATTCCTTGAAAAGCACTTTGGCCATCTCATAAACTCCTTGAAACCAACACATGGACTTCAAGACAATCCTATGGACAAATCCTTCAAATATAACTCAAGGCAACCGTTAGTCCATAGAGATTGTCATCAATTACCAAAACCTCACATGGGGGCACGGTATGTCCTTTCACCAATTTAGTAGGGACGAGGAGTAAACGGAGGGAGTAGTAAATTTTTCTCCTCGTCCTGCGAGCAACCGCGCGCATGGGCGAGGGAGCGGGCGTAAGGCGTAGTAAGCAAGGTTCACCTCATCCTGTGAGCCACCACGCCCATGGGCGGGGGAGACGGCGTACTAAGCAAGCTTCTCCTCGTTCTACGAGTTGACGGGACACATCAAAAGTGTATAGAGCCTTGCCTCTAAGGTAGGCCCCAAATGGTTTGCCTCTTTTTTTAACATAACACGTCAAGTCGCAATTTGTTTGTTCACCCGTGGTAGACGATCCTCCCTCCACCAAGTGGACAACCAGTACACGTGCCAAATTACCACATGGGCTGCCTTTTTCGTACAGAAATGAGCTCCACCGTGTACCCGCGCGGGTGTGGTTGGGAAAGAGACGGTAGTATGTGCGCCGTGCATGCACCTCTTCTCTTCGTGCACGTCCCCCACCTACGTGGGTGTGTGTGAGAGATACAAAGCGCGTTCGTGAGTGTTTTT
>NC_041392.1:89996072-90039070 GCF_002162155.2 Triticum dicoccoides | reverse complement strand
TCAAGTGGGTGGGTGCGAGATCGATGAAGAGAGCCATCAAAATTGTGTGTGTGTGTGTGTGTGTGTGTACAAGTCAAAGATATAGGGCGACTAGCCTACCGGAATGTTACAGGGCACACGTCAAGTTTGTGTGTGGCAAGGAGACATGACTAGAGCGCTCGATGTATTAGTGTGTGGGGGGGAGGGTGTGGTGGGAGGGGTAGGCAGAGGCCTAACTATAGAGGTAGAATGACTCGTATATGTGTTGAGAAGGAGAGACCCAGCTATGTCTTGAGGGAGATCGGTCGACATCCATACATAACTGAAGGACGGGAAATATGATGGAAGAGAGAGAGGAGAGAGAGAGGGAGGGAGAGGGGTAGAGTGCTGGATGGATGATGGAGTTGCTTCTTGAAGATGGTGGGAGAGGCCTACTAGACAAACTGAGGGTGGAACTGCAATGTTATCAATAAGAGTGGGGATGTGTTTCTGTGTGTGCCTGTGCGTGATAGATCTGTCGGGACGCATCGATGGATGATGAAGGGGAACCATGTGTTTGGTAAGCAAACCTAACTAGATCAGTAGATCAATTGTTGTTTGTCGGAGGAAGGGAGAGATACAACTAATGAGGTAGATCAATTGATGTGTGGGTAAAAACGAGTTATAAGGACCTAGCTAGCTATATGTATAGCGAGAGATCAGTCGGTGTACGTCCATTTGTTAGAGGCAAATAAGGCCCAGCGAGACGGATAGACAGAGAGAATGGAGCTAGAAGGTGGTGCGAGAGGCCAAACTACTAGCTAGATAGGGGGAGGAGTGTGCGGTTGTGAGAGCGATGAAAAGAGGGGCGAGATTTTACACGTGTGTCTGATCGTACATATGAGAGACACGAGGCAAGGACACATAAAGGAGGAGATTGAAGGTGTGTTTGTATGTTGTAGGCAGGCATCGCTGGAGAGGTTTATCTATCGGTGTGTGTAGGAAAGGAGTTGTGGAGACTCTGGGAGAACGACCTAAAGAAAAAATGAATGTGCCCGGTGGATAGAATGCCGAGGGAGGGGGAGGGCGAGGAGGGCGTGTGCATGCACGAGAGAAAGTTAGTGGTAGCTACAAAGGTTAGAGGATTGTGTGGGTGTAAGAGACTAACAAAGATCATAATTTGATATGAAAGCGGATTCATATATTTGAATAGGAGATCGTAGTGTTTTAAACATTGCATGCATGAATATAGCGGTGATACACGTGCTGTGCACATGTTATACCATAATGTGATAATGCATGGCGTTTGCAACTCACAGCTAAATGCCGAACAATCTAAACCATACTATACATCAAATTTTATTTGAATTTGTGATAATGTGTGGCGTTTGCAGCTTACAACTAAATATCGAACAATCTAAACAATACTATATATCGAACATTCTCACATTTTATTTGAATTTGTGGTAATGTGTGGTGTTTGCAACTCACATCTAAATACTTGTAGGCGTAGGGGGCGGGGCACCATACATAATGTGATAAACACATTATACATATGAGACATGGTTTAGATTATGAAGATCTAGCTAGAGCTAGAAATGTAATGTGATTTGAAATCAAAATAAAGTGGATTCAAAAAATCTAGTTCGAGTTCATATAGTACACATAGTTCATATGTAACTCGAGACTAATCATGTGGTGTGTTGTGAAGATAATACACAAACGATGGTTTAACTTGACAATAATGATGATTGTAGATCTTATTAAAACAGAGAAACGAATTCAAATGCTTTGACTTCACAACAATCATTACTGTAGATCTTATTCAAATAGAGAAACAAATTCAAATTTAGTTCATATTGAAGCGGTAGTATATACGTTTGGAATGCACTAAAACATTCATTTGAGTAGTAGGTTGCATGCATTATACACGTAGAGAAATATTTTAATTGAACATAACATGAATTCAAAGTTTTGAATGACATTTGTAGGGCGCATTGATTTGGTACTGTACATGTTAGGCTTGTCCGGAAATTTCAACCCGCGCCTTGTTAGCCCGAAATATTTAAGATATATCTTTGTCTTGTTGTGTTCCGACAACTCCCTCCATCTCAACCCGCGCCTTGCTATTCCGAAATTACAACGCGCGTGAAAACTCCCACCTCCTATGAAATCCCGACACGCGAAATGCCCGTGGTACCCCTGAACCGAAAGAACCGCCTCAAATCGGTGGGTGTACTTTCGTAACTTATCCCACATTTCGGACAAGCGCGTCTCTAAGCCATGGTTCCCCACTGCCATCCCATCCGCCCACCCATTCGTACACCGAGGCCGCGAAAACCCACGACGAAACCCCACACCCTGCTCCGTCCGCTACCCAGCCGGAGCCTCTTCCCCGATGACGTCGTCCACAGCAACACCTCGACGTCCCTCATCCACCGTACCGGATGAGGATCCGTCATCGATCTCATTGTCCCGCCGGTTCAGCCACCCCGTCCTCCACCTCCAAGGAGCTGCCCCGACGTTCCCCTCGTCTTTCGCGCCACCTCCATTCCCACACCACCGTCTTCACCTGCACCACCAGAAGAGCATCATCATCACCGTTTCCTCGGATGAAGCTGCGGCCTAATCGGCGCCACCAAAGAGGTTGTACACTAATCGCCGCATTTTCTTCTTGATTCGATCTCACAGTGCTGCTGGCGCTCGGTCCCGAGCCGACACGGCGCAGCTCCATCCACGGCGGTGTCACCGGCCACTTCCTCCACGGCGTCGCTCCCTCGGCGGCGACGTCCACATCAGTAGGACCTGCTGCTGCTTTAGCTCTCGCTCGCGCTGCTGCTCTACTCTTGCTCTCGGTCCCCTGCCTGGTCTGCTCTTGCTATTGCTCTTGCTCGCGCTGCTGCTCTCGCTCTCGCTCTTGCTTGCGATGCTGCTCTGATTTAGCTACACTTCACTCCGATGCCGCTGGGGTGAAGGAAGAACCAGGCGCAGCGGGGAGGGGGGCTCACCGGAGAGGTACCCCACTATCTATCTTAGGGTTTAGGATGGGGGCGGTGGTCGCCGGCGGTGGCGGGGCGTTGGCGGGGCGGTGGCGTGGGGATCGCCGGAGAAAAAGCTCGGCATGGGGGGGGGGCTAGAGGGATGGCCGGGGCGGCGGCAGACCGGCAGTGGGGAGTGTTTTCAGGGCGGGCGGGGTGGCGCACCGCTGGCCGCGTGCGGCGGGGGGCTGCTGTTTGGCCAGCTCAGGGGGTGGAGGTTGAAGATGAACCGCGGGCCCTTGATTTCGTATCCAACGGCTGCAAAATCGACTGACCAGAGATGAAAAAGTCAGTCGAATGATGTGTAGCCTCACCTTGCTAGTGCGTTTAGTTTCGACAGCAAAATTCAGTTTCGACAGCAAAATTCAGTTTCGACAGTTAAGTTCAGTTTCGACAGTTAAGTTCAGTTTCGACGGTTAAATTCAGTTTCGACAGTTAAGTTCAGAGATGAGCGGCTGATGTATTTTACATATAGCACTTTGTGTTTATCTATTTTACGTCATGTATTGGAGATGCTATTAGAATTCCACTCAGGTTAACGTTGTTCGTTGTCTCTCTTGTCCTGCTTCAGCCTCGGCATCGTACAACTCACCGGAGCTGCTCCAACGATGAAACCCTCCATCACAGCAGAGCAGTACCTCGGGCTCCATCTCCAGACGCCTAAGATCTTCTTCCCCTCCTCCGACAGCCAAGTCAGCCGGAGCATCCTCATCGGCCAACCCAATCACGCTGAGATCGACATGGCTTCACCAAAGAGGTTGTACACTTGTTGCATCTCTTTTTTTACTCTACATGTTATATATATTGTCCACTGAGCACACAGATTTGTTCCTTTAGTGTCTCCTTGAAAGAAAAAATGTAGGAAATTTAATTTTCACTTGTCCTCCTTTTCAAATTCCTATTCATGAAGCACAAGACTAAGAGATAGTAGCATAATAGCATTATAACCATACATTTTCTTGTGGTTTGACTTAATCTCACCATGCTTCTTTGCATCCTGTGATCTTCCAATTGTTGTGAATCAAACACCCAGATTGGCAGAAATCCTGTGTTTTTAAATTCTCTGTTTTGCACGTGCATTCCTATCCTACTCCTATCTATTTCCTATCCCTGCATTGTTGGAATCCTCCAATTCAAACGAGCCCTTACATAATTACTTCTCTTACAGATAGTTGTCAAAGAAAACCTTGCATGGTTTGTCCCGCTCCTGCTGCGCCGTCGTCCACCCCAGCTCAGCTGCTCCAACGACAGAAGGGTCCAGCACAGCAGGGATCCGGCCTCCAGACTGTCTTTCGCCGCCTCAGATCTTCTTCCCCGCCGCTGGCAGCCATGAAAACGGCACTACCATCATCAACCGAGCAGATGACCTCGAGGACTACACGGGTCCGCAAGAGAGGTCGCACTCTTTCGTGTCTACTTACGTTATGCATCGCTTAATATTACATGCTACTTTATCGTCCTGTTCACCGATTAGACTCTGAGTCAGCTCCAAACTAATGGTCAAACTTGAGTTTTTAAATGGTTGTGGGGTACATATCGGGGCCGCTATCAATAGTATCTATCTACTATCTGGTTAATCTCCGGTGTCTACTATGAGTTTCATGTTGGGTGGGAAACAAATAGTAAAGAAGCCATTATCTGTATTTTTTAACTGAAGCCATCATCTGCCTGCTATTATTGGTTTTGGGTCTATCCACAGGTTGCTACCATCACTCTGGATTTCTGCATGCACTCCTTACATAATCTCACTATGTTTTATTCCTATGCATGATAGTTATTGTAAACAATGGAACTGAACATGTAGAGCAAAGGAGACGAGCCTTGCATGGCAATAAAATTTCATGCAGACGTCGCTCCATGGTAGGCACAAAGGCAGCCCCCCTCCATGCATTTCGGATTGTAATCGAGAGGAAGATATCTGTTCTGAGGGGGATTCAGAAGGAGAAGACAACTCCTATTTACCCCCTGAGGTCTTCGCTCTAACTTGGCATGCTGATGTTGGTTATATCATGCATATGGTGTCTTGCATTGCTTACTTTATACATCAAATATGTCATCTGCTTAGTTTAGACATCCTTTGTGCGAATGCCATCTGTTTAGTTTATTCATCGTTTATGTGAATTATGCAATGCCATCTTGTTTAGCCAGGCATCATATATGTGAATTTTGCAATGCCATCCTGCTTAGCCAGTCATCTTATATGTAAATTATATCAGGCCATCCTTTTTTCATTACATATTACATTTGTCAACAATGTTATTACATCCAACTGCTCTTCGTGTGCATCAGCCATTTGACCCGGTGATGGCAAATTCTGGAGTGAAAACAAGGTCTTTAGAGCAGACCATGCTATCTGACGAAGCGCATATCTCGCTGGTTATGGATAGCTCCCCAGAGGAGGATTCAGAGATAGATGACCAGTCCTATTCCCCCTCGAGGTGTATGCTCTAACTTGGCAGGGTTATGTTGCTCATATCGTGCATATGGTGTCTCGCATTGCTATGTCATTTGATTAGTTTAGACATGCTTTGTGTGAATGCCACCTGTTCAATGTCTAATTACCATATATGTGAATTATGCATTGCGATCTTGTTGCAAGACATTATATATGTGAATTATACAATGCTATGTTGTTGCAAAGGCATTATATATGTGAATTATGCAATGCCATGTTGTTTAGCCAATAATCATGTATGTGAATTATATCATGCTATCATTTTTTTGTATTATGTGTTCCATTTGTCGACAACGTTTGTATATTCAACTACTCTTCCTGTGCATTAGCCATTTGAAGCAGTGATGGAAGTATCTGGAGTGAAAACAAGGTATTCAAAGCATACAATGCTACCTGCTGAAGCAGACACCTTGCTGGTTACAGAGAGCTCCTCAGAGGAGGATTCAGAGAGTGATGACCAGTCCTATTTTCCCCCTGAGGTCTATGCTCAAACTTGGCAGGGTTATATTACCCATGTCATGCATGTTGTCTTGCATTGCTTAGTTTTACATCATATATGGATTGCCATCTGCTTACTTGCTTACTATATAAATCATATATTTGAATTATATCATGCCATCATATTTACATAGTACATACACATCATCTATCTGAATTATGGCATGACAACCCATTTAATAAAGACATCATATAGTTATATCATCTCATCCTGTTTAGTGTTTACAGTCATCATATTTTGAATTATGGCATTCTATCCGTGAATGTATGTGAATTATGGCATGCCAACCTATTTAATAAACACATTATATAGTTATGTCATGTCATCCTGTTTACATAGTCTCATATTTTGAACTATGTCTTTCCATCTTTTTTAGTTAGCCATCATAATGTGAAATTGTGTCATGCTATCCTATTTAGTTAGCCATCATATATGTGAAATTGTGTCATGCCATCATGTTTGGTTAGACAACATAAATATGAATTATTTCATGCCCTCTTTTATTCCCCACTATCCATTGCACCTGTCTATCATACAATGTCTATACTTTCAATTACTTTTCTTGTTTATCAGCCATTTGAATTGGAGAGCGTGATGGGAGTATCTAAGGGAGTAACAACACGGTCTTCAGAAAAGATAGTGCTACCAGTTGATGCAGATAGAACCACAGTTGTACTTGCCCAAGGACCAGATCCACCACACATAACCCAGACTCTCGCAGATTGTACCCCTACCCAGTTGGACAGAGAACCAGCTACACCCCTTCTAACCCCAACCCCGGCAGATAGTAACCCAGTTCCAATTGACACAGCACCGTCTCCACCACAGAGCACCCAAACACGAGCAGTTAGTAAGGGAACTGCAGTGCCCAAAGCACGAGGACCACCACTCCGAATCCCAACTCAACGCTTAAAGGAGAAGAAGATTTGTTCTTAGGTCAGGTTCTGTAGCTATGGTTCATACTCCTTTGCTCTTGCATGACTGTATCTACTCATACCAACTATTTTCAAATTTGAAGGATGGAATTGAAATTCCTATGGCGCAACAGGTATGTTTTAAACCTGTTTCTTTAACTGGTTTGCTATTGTAACCTGCTCTATGTTGATTTCAGTTTCAATTGAATAAACAGTTATGTGCTCATGTCATGCACATTACAAGTGTTGTTCTTGCTCTATAGTTACCCACACTTATATTCTGTCTATTCTGCTTTGTCTTAAACAAATATTATTTGAACTGTGTCTCTATCTTGATTTGGCAACAAAAATTAGAATGATATTGTCAGGACCCCGACTCGATGTCACATCGATCTAGCCGGTAACACCTCATATCACTTTGCGGCCTCACGCACGGTATCCCCACGGGTGTCGCCTTACCTTTGCCCGGGACCGTTTGCGCCTTTTGGCTCACGTATATGATAGTGTCGCTAGCATCCATATGATAAGGAGCCCGGGCTGAAATGACTAGTCGTAAACCCAAAGTGGCACAGACTTACAGGGACAGGCATCCATGACCCAGCTTCGAACGTGTCAGTCATCAGCAAGTGGGTCCGGGCTGTAGCACTGGGCTAGCAGGACTCCGGTAAACCGGGCTGTAGCGGGCTAACAGGACTCCGGTACTCAATGCGTGACATTTCCCCGAAGGGACAGACACAGGAACGAAGAAGGACACATGCCGGCCAGCCTAAGTGTTCCAGAGCAGTAGCAAGCTACCATGGCTCAGCGGTAACACTAGGAGACATTTCCCGGTAAGAGAGGCTACTAAAGATAAACAACTAGATAGTCAGATCCCACACATACCAAGCATTTCAATCATACACACAATATGCTCGATATGTGCAAATACAACGAAGCATCACAACATGACTCTACGATAACACTCTGAAAGGATGTGCACTCATGCAGACGGAGGTCGCGGCGAAGCTCAGGACTAAGTCCCTTACGGAACCTTGCTTGCTTCTTGGCGTCAATAGAAACTTCCTCGGTTGCATATCGTGCGAGGTTACCAAACTCCCTGCTGTAAACATCCACAAAAAGTCGGCCTTGGGTGAAATTGCAAAATTCCTCACGTTTACGGTCCATGAGACCCTCCGGAATGTGATGTTCACGGAAAGCCTCACTGAAATCAGCCCAAGTAGTGACATGGCCTGCTGGGCGCATAGCTCCATAATTCTCCCACCATAGACTGGCGGGGCCTTCAAGATGAAATGCAGCAAAGGTGACCTTGTCAGCCTCCGCTACCAGCGCGGAACGCAGTTTGTGAGAGATACTGCGAAGCCAGTCATCAGCGTCGAGAGGCTCGACGGAGTGGTGGAACGTGGGTGGATGCAATTTGATAAAATCACTGAGTGACACCACGTTAGTTCTCTGATGGTGTGCTGTGTTCTGTTCAATACGCTCCAACAAACGGTTGGTCTCCCGCTTGTTTCTCTCAGCTTCCATCATAACCTCGGCTAGGGAAGGAGGATGAGGCAGATTTGCATCCCTGACTTCACTGCCTTCGGCCTGCTCTTGAGGAGCAGGGTTAGCGCGCGTGTTGACCATCCTAGGTAAACAAGACAATGATTTAGTCAGGATGATAAAATTCCAACATAGGATACAAAATGTAAGGAATAACTCGGAATGCAAGATGATCATCCGTATGACATGGTAGATACAGAAACTGCTTCTTTTATTCCATCGTCATACACACCATACAGGGTTTAGTACAAGACCAAACAAAGTACTATTACGGTGAAAAGAGGATTACATCTCATCGGAGGCATCCCAAGCTCCTATACATTATTTTTCTACATCTCCGGAAAAAGTACAAACTAGGTCATATCCCACGAGTCACGCGGGACGATAGACGACACAGCTAGTGCGAACTAGTGATACTACCACTAACTCAGACCGATCCGTAGTAGTCCTCGTAGAAGTCACCTCCATAGCCTGGAAGCTCAACATGATCATCCGGAAACAGACGATCTCGCGGAGCTTGTGGACCATAGGGGCTAGGATGAGGTCTTGGACCAACAGACGGTGGCCTGCGGGGACCGCGAGGTGGGGTGATGCCTCCTACATCACGCCAACCCATCACGTCTGGCAGAGCAGATCTCACAGGATAGAGATCGCGCATATCTGAATATCCAGCTTGCACCGCCGGTGCAAACCGAGTCAATGTGGCCCAGTGGTCAGCACGGGTATTGAAGAGCTCTAACCTCAAGGCCCGATTTTCACGGTCCTTATCCTCGAGCATCTCAGCAGTGGTGCGAGTCCGTGAATCCTCCTGGGTGGGGTCAGCATAGATAGCCTGGAGATACCCTTGTGCTCCCGGAAGTGATCCTGGCATATACCGGAAATCAGAGTCCCGAAATAGACCAGATCTGACTCGCATGATGGTCATCATAGAGTAGGCGGCGTCCTGCACAGCCATCTCAATAGTAACCCCGAGTCCATAGGAGCAGTGAAGGGGCTCGGTGGATCCAGGATAAGATGGAAATATCCTGACAGTGCATAGATACTGGCTTTGATTAAAGTCTCGGAATTGCTCTTCGACCGTGTACTCGGGATACCAGCGGTATCCAGCCTCAGTCATTACCCTGACCAACTTGGCAGTATGGCCGGGTACATCTAGGCATCGAGTCAGGCGAACCACTTGATTGAGGTCGCGAGTGGCCATCTGAAAACACAATCATAATGCAAAGGCATTAGAATTTCTAGCAAAATTTCGGCAGCATAACAGCTGTAAATGCTCAAGAAGGATTTTGAGACATTTGACAAAGGATTTCATACACACCCAACATCATCATATCAAATTCTGAATCCATCCTAGCAACATAATATGGTAGAAGAACTGAACTAGGCTTGTATCCATCATACCTATAAGGTACTACCGATTAGTAACACGTGATCCTGATAGAGAGAATAGATCCTAATTCCTTAACCCCCGGTGGAAGAATGGACTGACTCAGATCAGAATGTCATTAGATAAAGGAGTAAAAAGAGCCTTACGTCCCAACCCACAAACAATTCCCCTACATATAACTAAAGAATTTCTAGACTCAACATCGACCAGTTTGGCTTGGAGAACCTACAGGCAGTCCGGCTCTGATGCCAACGCTGTCAGGACCCCGACTCGATGTCACATCGATCTAGCCGGTAACACCTCATATCACTTTGCGGCCTCACGCACGGTATCCCCACGGGTGTCGCCTTACCTTTGCCCGGGACCGTTTGCGCCTTTTGGCTCACATATATGATAGTGTCGCTAGCATCCATATGATAAGGAGCCCGGGCTGACATGACTAGTCGTAAACCCAAAGTGGCACAGACTTACAGGGACAGGCATCCATGACCCAGCTTCGAACGTGTCGGTCATCAGCAAGTGGGTCCGGGCTGTAGCACTGGGCTAGCAGGACTCCGGTAAACCGGGCTGTAGCGGGCTAACAGGACTCCGGTACTCAAAGCGTGACGTTTCCCCGAAGGGACAGACACAGGAACGAAGAAGGACACATGCCGGCCAGCCTAAGTGTTCCAGAGCAGTAGCAAGCTACCATGGCTCAGCGGTAACACTAGGAGACATTTCCCGGTAAGAGAGGCTACTAAAGATAAACAACTAGATAGTCAGATCCCACACATACCAAGCATTTCAATCATACACACAATATGCTCGATATGTGCAAATACAACGAAGCATCACAACATGACTCTACGACACAAGTACTTTATTTAAGGCTCAGTGAGCCATACATAACATACACAAAGGTACGGGTCTCACGACCCCACATACAAGTCATACAGTCATACAAACCAGCAGCGGAAGTAACTTGTCTGAGTACAGACAACTAGTAAAATAAAAGAGGCCTGGAAAGCCTAGCTATACTACGTGGTCCTTCACAAGCTCAGGGTCACCACCTGGGTCCTTAGCCTATTCGTTCATGTCAACGTCTACATAGAACCCATCAGAAGGGGTTGCAGCGTCTTCTGTAAAAAATGTAGATTATAGCAACATGAGTACAAAGGTACTCAGCAAGACTTACATCAGATCCTACATACATGCATAGTATCAAAAGGGTTGGTGGAGTTATTGCAGCAAGCCAGCTTTTTACTCTTGGCTAGGCTATCCTACGATACTCCAACTTGAAATGGTTTTGCGCACACGAGTCCACTACTCACCACTTCAATACACTACCGAGGATCCATCTCCGTCTTCCTACGGAAGAGCCATCCTCGGCACTCACACTTGTCTTGAGGCTTTTAGTAGTTTCCATTTACTTGTCTATGAACTGTATAGGCAACCAAGTAGTCCTTTACCGCGGACGCGGCTATTCGAATAGATCATGTTAACCCTGCAGGGGTGTACTTCTTCATACATGTTTCCACCACTTAGCGTCTGCACACGACATGTGCTCGGCAGACTTCAAGCGAAAGCCGACGTGGGTGTAGACCACGACCTACCTAAACACTTAAGCCTCTAGTCCAGGTTTATCGCCTATCCAGGTTCCATCCGCAGGGAGTCCGGCCGAGGTTTCCCATACGGCCCCGAACGATGTGAACAGGGTTCCCGAGATACCTAACGGGTATTCGGTACACCCGGCCACGTACCTACCGCATCACAGCCCACCCCTACGGTCAGCGCTGTCCACGGCCTCCAGTAGGCTACAAACACCAGAAACTACTTGCAACTCCTGGATAGAGAGCTAGGGTGAATAAGAAGTCAAGCGGGGTCATATTTCAGGGCCCAATGCATGGTAGTAACTGTATCTTAAATCACACATACAGATCTCAGTGCTTAAGGTCGGCTTCAATGAAACAACCCACCATGTACTCCTACATGGCCTCTCATCGATACCTTTACCAAATCGTGTTCACCACACCACTCTCATTACCGACATAAACATTTCACTCTAGCCATCACCCAGATGAACCAGACCTGACACGACTCTAAGCATAGCAGGCATAGCAAGGTAGGAACAACACATACATATGGCTCAATCAACTCCTACACATGCTAGTGGGTTTCATCTAGTTACTGTGGCAATGACAGGTCATGCAGAGGAAATGGGTTCAACTACCGTAGCACACAGCAGTTTGAAACGCGCTGTCTTAATGCAGTAAAAGAGAGCAGGAGCGAGAACATGGGATTGTATCGATATGATCAAATGGTTGGTTGCTTGCCTGATGGTTCGATGCACTGATACGGTTCTTCGTTAGGATAATCACGGTACTCCTCGGAGACAGAACCTGTCGCAAAGGACACCGATACACAACCATCACCAAACAATGTGCAACAATATGATGCATGCATGAAACATGGCAATATGAGTGTGTTGGGCTAATGCAACTAAAACCAGAAGGGTTTGAACCAATTTGAATCAAAGATTCAAATTTCAAACTCAAATATGGCCTTTTAAAGTGCTTTTCCTTGTTCTGCTTTAAACATCAATTTAACTTGTTTGATCATGCATGAAAATAGTACAGATGGATAGATTGGATTTTTCTGATCATTTTTCATATATAATTTGTCTAATTTGGAGTTACAGAATAAAAGTTATGAATTTTTGAAGTTTAAATAATATTCTGGAATTTCCTGATTAAATTAAATCCAGAAATATATATATTGCGCCAGCATGACGTCAGCATGACGTCAGCGGTCAACTGCGGCTGGCTGGGGTCAAACCTGACGTGTGGGGTCCACACGTCAGTAACAGGGGGGTTAAACAGGGTTAGTTTAATCCTAATTAGGAATTAGTGGCGCTGGGGCCCACTGGTCAGTGTCAGGGGGGTAGTTAGTTTAACTAATTCGGTTAGTGCTAATCCTAATTAGCTAACAGGGCTGGGCCCACCTGTCATGGACACAGGGGGGGCCCTGCCGTGGTCAAGGTGGGTCAAACCCACCGGCGACATGACGCCGGCGAGGCCCGAGACGGTGGCGCGATGCGGAAACGCGCTACAGGGCACGGGCGAGGCCGTGCTTGGGCTCGTTGGAGAGCCCTTGCTCCCGCGCGTCGAACGGTGGTGGTGGCCGTGCCTGAGGTGGCCGGTACCGACGACGGCGAGCTCGTGAGCGGCGGCCGGTGTTCGGGTGCGGTCGGGATCGGCGATGCAGGGCGCTAGGGGAGGCGTTGGTGCGTGCTACGTGCTCCTGGTGAGGTGTGGAGCACGATGGTGTGCTCGGCTTCGAGCTACAACGGCTCCAGCCACGGCGGCGACAAGGCACGGCGGCGGCGAGCTTCGGAGCTCAAGGGGACGGCAACTACAGGATGCTAGGGACGACGGGGCAAGGGGGAATCGGGTCAGTGGCTCATCGCGGAGCTGCAGGGATGGTTAGCGGGCTCGGGGACGTCCGGTAGCTCTCGATTCGACGGCGACGATCTCCGGTGGCCGAGGAGGGGAACGGCGACGTGGGCGGCGATGCAGGGCTTCCGGAGGGGCTTGGCTTGGTGGGGAGGGAGAGGGGGTCGCGGCGGAGCTCCTGAGCTCAGCGGAGGGGCGAGGGGTGGCCGGTGACGGCTGCTATGGCGAACGGCGGCGATGGTGGTGTTCGGCCGTGAGAGAGAGAGCGAGGGAGAGGAGGGGAAGAACCGAGGGAGAGTGAGAGAGAGCAGGGGAGGGCGTGGCATCGTCCGGGGCATCCAGACGAGGAGGGGAGGGCAGGCAGGCAGGCGAGCAGGTGGCGTGGCGCGGTGGTGCGCGCGCGCGCCGGGCACACTCCCCTCCCTCTGTCGAGGACGAAGACGACAGAGGAGGAGGTGGGCTGGGCCGGCCAGCTGGCTGGGCCAAAGGCGCCAGGTAAAAGGCCCAGGTAAGGTTCTCCCTTTTATTTATTTCTGTTTTCTAATTTCTGACATTTGTTTTGATTTAAATAAAATATTAAATCATTTATTTACCTTATGCCAATTTTTGCAGGAGCTAGATATATTATTTCAGAGCTCCTTTATAATTGGCATAATATTTGGACATATATTAATATATATAAATAATATATTTCCAATGCAAATATTTATGCATTAATTCCAAATGCCCAAAATAAATACCTATGAGCTCTTAAAAATATTGGTTTGATTTTTATCTCTGTCCAATATTTTCAGAGAGCAACATGAGCATTTTCTTGGACCTTTTTGGAGAAATTTTTATTTGGATCATTTTCAAAAATGATTCTGAGGGTTTCACAAATCCCCATTTCAAATTAAATGGAATTTTAAACATGATGCACACACTCTGATGCATGACTAGCTAGGGTGTGACAACTCACCCCCACTCAAAAGAATCTCGTCCCGAGATTTGGGTTCCTCCGGGAAGAAGGCGGGATATTCAAGTCGAAGACGATCCTCCCTTTCCCAAGTTGCTTCATCCTCAGAATGGTGCGACCATTGTACTTTGAGAAACTTGATATTATGACGTCGAGTGGTACGTTCGGCCTGATCGAGAATACGAATGGGGTACTCTTGATATGTAAGATTATCTTGGAGATCAAGCGTTTCGTAGTCCACTCCACGGATAGGATCCGAGAAGCAACGCCTGAGTTGAGAAACGTGGAAGACATCGTGGACTCTGGAGAGGTGCGGAGGTAGTTCCAACTGGTAGGCAACTTCTCCTCGTTTGGCGAGAATGCGAAAAGGTCCAATGTAACGAGGAGCCAATTTGCCCTTAATACCGAAACGATGGGTTCCCTTCAGAGGGGTGACCCGAAGATAAGCCTTCTCGTCAACCTCGAAAGTCATAGCCTTATGTTTTCGGTCATATTGACTCTTTTGACGAGATTGGGCTGTTTTCAACTTTTCACGAACGATACGAACTTGTTCTTCTGCTTCCTGAATCATATCCGGGCCAAAGAATTGTCTTTCCCCGGTCTCTGACCAGTTAAGGGGTGTTCGACACCGTCGTCCATAGAGAACTTCAAAAGGGGCTTTACCCAAGCTAGATTGATAGCTGTTGTTGTAAGCGAATTCGGCAAATGGAAGGCACTTCTCCCAGTCCATTCCGAATGAGATAACAGAGGCTCGAAGCATGTCTTCTAGAATTTGGTTG
The DNA here is from genome assembly GCF_002162155.2 of Triticum dicoccoides. Taxonomy (NCBI): domain Eukaryota; kingdom Viridiplantae; phylum Streptophyta; class Magnoliopsida; order Poales; family Poaceae; genus Triticum; species Triticum dicoccoides. The sequence goes on along the minus strand of NC_041392.1, from coordinate 90,024,112 downwards.
ACGCGTTCCACTTGACCACTCGACTGAGGGTGGAAGGCGGTGCTAAAGGAGAGACGGGTTCCCATAGCATTTTGGAAACTTTCCCAAAATCGAGAGGTGAAAAGACTTCCTCGATCCGAGTTGATTTCCAAAGGAACACCATGGAGGGACACTATTCGGGAGATGTATAAGTCTGCCAGCTGGCTAGCGGTTATACTCTCACGAACAGGTAAGAAATGGGCTACTTTGGAAAGACGATCGACAACGACGAAAATAGCATTATTCCCTCTCTTGGTCCTGGGAAAACCGGTAATGAAGTCCATACCAATTTTATCCCATTTCCATTCAGGAATAGCTAGGGGTTGAAGGGTGCCAGCAGGCCGTTGATGCTCTGCTTTTACACGGCGACAGACGTCGCAATTTGCAATATACTGAGCAATTTCTCTCTTCATCCTAGTCCACCAGAACCTCTGGCGTAGGTCCTGATACATCTTAGTACTACCGGGATGAATGGTGAGAGGAGATTCATGAGCCTCCTTAAGGATCAACTGCCGTAGATGCTGGTTCTTGGGAACCACTAGACGGTTCTCAAAGTACACAACACCATGATCATTTGTGGAGAAACAACTAGCATCTCCGCTAGCAATGTTCTCTTTGATCTTAGATATTCCCTTATCTCGTTTTTGGGCAGCGATGATTTGATCCGTAAGAGTGGGTTTTGCTATCAAGGTGGAAAGAAAACCTTGAGGTACAATGTGAAGGTTAAGCTTCCGAAATTCCTCATGGAGAAGCGGTTGACTTTGTTGTAACATCAGGTTGTTACAATAAGATTTACGACTTAGCGCATCAGCCATGACGTTGGCTTTTCCTGGGGTGTAAGTTATTCCTAAATCGAAATCTGTGATCAACTCAACCCAACGTCTTTCCCTGAGATTCAAATCCGGTTGGGTGAAAATGTACTTTAGGCTTTGGTGATCAGTGAATATTTCGCAACGATTACCGAGGAGGTAATGCCGCCAGGTCTTAAGTGCATAGACTACGGCTGCAAGCTCTAGATCATGAGTAGGATAATTCTCCTCATGTGGGTGTAATTGCCGTGAAGCGTAGGCAATTACGTGTCGATCTTGCATGAGAATGCAACCTAGTCCTTGTCGCGAGGCGTCGCAGTAGATAACAAAGTCCTTGGAGAAGTCTGGCGGTACCAGTACGGGAGCAGAAGTCAGGCGTCTTTTCAGTTCCTGAAAGTTGTGCTCACATTGTGGAGTCCATTCGAACTTCTTATCTTTCTTGAGGAGTTCGGTTAGAGGTTTAGCAACCTTGGAGAAGTTCTCGACAAAGCGACGACAATAGCTCGCTAAGCCCAGAAAACTCCGAACTTGCTTGACCGATTCAGGTGGGGTCCAATTAAGGACGGCTTGAACTCGCTCGGGGTTAACAGCAATACCTTTACCAGATATTACATGACCCAGATAGGTCACTTCTGACAACCAGAATTCACATTTAGAAAATTTGGCATAAAGGCGATGCTCTCGAAGTTTCTTCAACACTAGCCTTAGATGTTCGGCATGTTCTTCCTCGTTCTTGGAGTAGATGAGTATATCATCGAGGTAAACCACGACGAATTTATCCAAATACTCCATGAAGATTGAGTTCATTAACCGAGAGAAGGTGGCTGGAGCGTTGGTTAAGCCGAAGGACATGACGGTGTACTCGTACTGGCCATAACGAGTAACAAAGGCCGTTTTAGGAATGTCCCCGTTTTCTGATTTTGATTTGATGGTAGCCCAACCTCAAATCCATCTTGGAGAAGACTGAGGATCCAGCGAGCTGATCATAAAGGTCGTTGATCCTGGGGAGCGGATATTTGTTCTTGATTGTGACCAAATAGACAGGTCGGTAATCTACAACCATCCGGTCCGTACCATCCTTCTTCTTGACGAATAGGACGGGGCAAGCCCACGGAGATGAGCTAGGTCGGATGAAACCCTTTTTCAAGGACTCATCGAGTTGTTTCTTAAGCTCGGCTAGTTCTAGGGGTGCCATCTTATAAGGTCTTCTAGCAATCGGAACGGTTCCTGGGATGAGGTCTATTACGAACTCGACATCCCTGTCAGGTGGAACACCTGGCAATTCCTCTGGAAAGACATCCGGGAAGTCACGGACTACCGGAATGTCCTCAAGGTCTGGCAAAGGGCTAGCGTTAAGAGAATATAATTGTCGCTTGGCTATTCGGGTCAAGACATTGACTATCTTCCCCGAAGGATGGGTGAGTTGAACAGTCCTAGAGAAGCAATCAATTTTGGCTTGATGAGCTGACATCCAGTCCATACCCAAAATGATATTAATATCTGAAGATTTAAGGGCTATCAAAGACGCGAGGAAAACAAGTCTGTCGACTTGGATTTCATTTCCATAACTTACCCTAGAGGTCTGCCATCTAGACCCGGGAGTAGAAATTTCCATAGTGGATGGCATGTCACAGAATGCGGTGTTATGCAAACGAGCATAGTTCTCGGATATAAATGAATGAGAGGCTCCTGTATCGAAAAGAACAGATGCCGGGTGGCAATTAACAAGAAGCGTACCGAGAACGACGTTGGGATCCTCTTGAGCTTCTTCGGCCGAGATACAGTTGACATGGCCACGTGAAGCGGTGGCCGGCTTGGCGTGGAATACTTTTCCTGTCGGCTTGCCACGGCCAACAGCTTTAGCAGACTGGTTGGGGTTGGTCTGGGGACACTCACGCATATAGTGGCCAGATTCCCCACACTTGAAACAAGTCACGGAACTGGTACGTGGAGGAGCATTGTTGGTTGGACCCCCATAGGGCTTGGCTGGAGCAGACTGTTGAACAGGGCGAGGCGCCTAGAAAGATGGCCTCGGTGTGAACCTGGGTGGCAGGGCGGTGTTGGGTACCCACACGCGGCGCTTCTGAGGACCAGCACCGGATGAGGAACCCATGTCACGGCCATGCTTGCGTGTTGCGTCATAGACAGTCTGACCAGTTTCAGCACTGATGGCTTTGTTAACAAGTTTCTGAAAGGATGTGCACTCATGCAGACGGAGGTCGCGGCGAAGCTCAGGACTAAGTCCCTTACGGAACCTTGCTTGCTTCTTGGCATCAGTAGAAACTTCCTCGGTTGCATATCATGCGAGGTTACCAAACTCCCTGCTGTAAACATCCACAAAAAGTCGGCCTTGGGTGAAACTGCAAAATTCCTCACGTTTACGGTCCATTAGACCCTCCGGAATGTGATGTTCACGGAAAGCCTCACTGAAATCAGCCCAAGTAGTGACATGGCCCGCTGGGCGCATAGCTCCATAATTCTCCCACCATAGACTGGCGGGGCCTTCAAGATGATATGCAGCAAAGGTGACCTTGTCAGCCTCCGCTACCAGCGCGGAACGCAGTTTGTGAGAGATACTGCGAAGCCAGTCATCAGCGTCGAGAGGCTCGACGGAGTGGTGGAACGTGGGTGGATGCAATTTGATAAAATCACTGAGTGACACCACATTAGTCCTCTGATGGTGTGCTGTGTTCTGTTCAATACGCTCCAACAAACGGTTGGTCTCCCGCTTGTTTCTCTCAGCTTCCATCATAACCTCGGCTAGGGAAGGAGGATGAGGCAGATTTGCATCCCTGACTTCACTGCCTTCGGCCTGCTCTTGAGGAGCAGGGTTAGCGCGCGTGTTGACCATCCTAGGTAAACAAGACAATGATTTAGTCAGGATGATAAAATTCCAACATAGGATACAAAATGTAAGGAATAACTCGGAATGCAAGGTGATCATCCGTATGACATGGTAGATACAGAAACTGCTTCTTTTATTCCATCGTCATACACACCATACAGGGTTTAGTACAAGACCAAACAAAGTACTATTACGGTGAAAAGAGGATTACATCTCATCGGAGGCATCCCAAGCTCCTATACATTATTTTTCTACATCTCCGGAAAAAGTACAAACTAGGTCATATCCCACGAGTCACGCGGGACGATAGACGACACAGCTAGTGCGAACTAGTGATACTACCACTAACTCAGACCGATCCGTAGTAGTCCTCGTAGAAGTCACCTCCATAGCCTGGAAGCTCAACATGATCATCCGGAAACAGACGATCTCGCGGAGCTTGTGGACCATAGGGGCTAGGATGAGGTCTTGGACCAACAGACGGTGGCCTGCGGGGACCGCGAGGTGGGGTGATGCCTCCTACATCACGCCAACCCATCACGTCTGGCAGAGCAGATCTCACAGGATAGAGATCGCGCATATCTGAATATCCAGCTTGCACCGCCGGTGCAAACCGAGTCAATGTGGCCCAGTGGTCAGCACGGGTATTGAAGAGCTCTAACCTCAAGGCCCGATTTTCACGGTCCTTATCCTCGAGCATCTCAGCAGTAGTGCGAGTCCGTGAATCCTCCTGGGTGGGGTCAGCATAGATAGCCTGGAGATACCCTTGTGCTCCCGGAAGTGATCCTGGCATATACCGGAAATCAGAGTCCCGAAATAGACCAGATCTGACTCGCATAATGGTCATCATAGAGTAGGCGGCGTCCTGCACAGCCATCTCAATAGTAACCCCGAGTCCATAGGAGCAGTGAAGGGGCTCGGTGGATCCAGGATAAGATGGAAATATCCTGACAGTGCAGAGATACTGGCTTTGATTAAAGTCTCGGAATTGCTCTTCGACCGTGTACTCAGGATACCAGCGGTATCCAGCCTCAGTCATTACCCTGACCAACTTGGCAGTATGGCCGGGTACATCTAGGCATCGAGTCAGGCGAACCACTTGATTAAGGTCGCGAGTGGCCATCTGGAAGCACAATCATAATGCAAAGGCATTAGAATTTCTAGCAAAATTTCGGCAGCATAACAGCTGTAAATGCTCAAGAAGGATTTTGAGACATTTGACAAAGGATTTCATACACACTCAACATCATCATATCAAAGTTCTGAATCCATTCTAACAACATAATGTGGTAGTAGAACTGAACTAGGCTTGTATCCATCAAACTTATAAGGTACTACTGATTAGTAACACGTGATCCTGATAGAGAGAATAGATCCTAATTCCTTAACCCCCGGTGGAAGAATGGACTGACTCAGATCAGAATGTCATAAGATAGAGGAGTAAAAAGAGCCTTACGTTCCAACCCACAAACAATTCCCCTACATATAACTAAAGAATTTCTAGACTCAACATCGACCAGTTTGGCTTGGAGAACCTACAGGCAGTCCGGCTCTGATGCCAACGCTGTCAGGACCCCGACTCGATGTCACATCGATCTAGCCGGTAACACCTCATATCACTTTGCGGCCTCACGCACGGTATCCCCACGGGTGTCGCCTTACCTTTGCCCGGGACCGTTTGCGCCTTTTGGCTCACGTATATGATAGTGTCGCTAGCATCCATATGATAAGGAGCCCGGGCTGACATGACTAGTCGTAAACCCAAAGTGGCACGGACTTACAGGGACAGGCATCCATGACCCAGCTTCGAACGTGTCGGTCATCAGCAAGTGGGTCCGGGCTGTAGCACTGGGCTAGCAGGACTCCGGTAAACCGGGCTGTAGCGGGCTAACAGGACTCCGGTACTCAATGCGTGACATTTCCCCGAAGGGACAGACACAGGAACGAAGAAGGACACATGCCGGCCAGCCTAAGTGTTCCAGAGCAGTAGCAAGCTACCATGGCTCAGCGGTAACACTAGGAGACATTTCCCGGTAAGAGAGGCTACTAAAGATAAACAACTAGATAGTCAGATCCCACACATACCAAGCATTTCAATCATACACACAATATGCTCGATATGTGCAAATACAACGAAGCATCACAACATGACTCTACGACACAAGTACTTTATTTAAGGCTCAGGGAGCCATACATAACATACACAAAGGTACGGTCTCACGACCCAACATTCAAGTCATACAGTCATACAAACCAGCAGCGGAAGTACATTGTTTGAGTACAGACAACTAGTAAAATAAAAGAGGCTTGGAAAGCCTAGCTATACTACGTGGTCCTTCACAAGCTCAGGGTCACCACCTGGGCCTTTAGCCTACTCGTTGATGTCAATGTCTACATAGAACCCATCAGAAGGGGTTGCAGCGTCTTCTGTAAAAATGTAAATTATAGCAACATGAGTACAAAGGTACTCAGCAAGACTTACATCAGATCCTACATACATGCATATTATCAAGAAGGGTTGGTGGAGTTATTGCAGCAAGCCAGCTTTGACTCTTGGCTAGACTATCCTACGATACTTCAACTTGAAATGGTTTTGCGCACACGAGTCCACTACTCACCACTTCAATACACTACCGAGGATCCGCCTCCGTCTTCCTACGGAAGAGCCATCCTCGGCACTCACACTTATCTTGAGGCTTTTAGTAGTTTCCATTACTTGTCTATGAACTGTATAGGCAACCAAGTAGTCCTTTACCGCGGACGCGGCTATTCGAATAGATCATGTTAACCCTGCAGGGGTGTACTTCTTCATACATGTTTCCACCACTTAGCGTCTGCACACGACATGTGCTCGGCAGACTTCAAGCGAAAGCCGACGTGGGTGTAGACCACGACCTACCTAAACACTTAAGCCTCTAGTCCAGGTTTATCGCCTATCCAGGTTCCATCCGCAGGGAGTCCGGCCGAGGTTTCCCATACGGCCCCGAACGATGTGAACAGGGTTCCCGAGATACCTAACGGGTATTCGGTACACCCGGCCACGTACCTACCGCATCACAGCCCACCCCTACGGTCAGCGCTGTCCACGGCCTCCAGTAGGCTACAAACACCAGAAACTACTTGCAACTCCTGGACAGAGAGCTAGGGTGAATAAGAAGTCAAGCGGGGTCATATTTCAGGGCCCAATGCATGGTAGTAACTGTATCTTAAATCACACATACAGATCTCAGTGCTTAAGGTCGGCTTCAATGAAACAACCCACCATGTACTCCTACATGGCCTCTCATCGATACCTTTACCAAATCGTGTTCACCACACCACTCTCATTACCGACATAAACATTTCACTCTAGCCATCACCCAGATGAACCAGACCTGACACGACTCTAAGCATAGCAGGCATAGCAAGGTAGGAACAACACATACATATGGCTCAATCAACTCCTACACATGCTAGTGGGTTTCATCTAGTTACTGTGGCAATGACAGGTCATGCAGAGGAAATGGGTTCAACTACCGTAGCACACAGCAGTTTGAAACACGTTGTCTTAATGCAGTAAAAGAGAGCAGGAGCGAGAACATGGGATTGTATCGATATGATCAAATGGTTGGTTGCTTGCCTGATGGTTCGATGCACTGATACGGTTCTTCGTTAGGATAATCACGGTACTCCTCGGAGACAGAACCTGTCGCAAAGGACACCGATACACAACCATCACCAAACAATGTGCAACAATATGATGCATGCATGAAACATGGCAATATGAGTGTGTTGGGCTAATGCAACTAAAACCAGAAGGGTTTGAACCAATTTGAATCAAAGATTCAAATTTCAAACTCAAATATGGCCTTTTAAAGTGCTTTTCCTTGTTCTGCTTTAAACATCAATTTAACTTGTTTGATCATGCATGAAAATAGTACAGATGGATAGATTGGATTTTTTTGATCATTTTTCATATATAATTTGTCTAATTTGGAGTTACAGAATAAAAGTTATGAATTTTTTAAGTTTAAATAATATTCTGGAATTTCCTGATTAAATTAAATCCAGAAATATATATATTGCGCCAGCATGACGTCAGCATGACGTCAGCGGTCAACTGCGGCTGGCTGGGGTCAAACCTGACGTGTGGGGTCCACACGTCAGTGACAGGGGGGTTAAACAGGGTTAGTTTAATCCTAATTAGGAATTAGTGGCGCTGGGGCCCACTGGTCAGTGTCAGGGGGGTAGTTAGTTTAACTAATTCGGTTAGTGCTAATCCTAATTAGCTAACAGGGCTGGGCCCACCTGTCATGGACACAGGGGGGGTCCTGCCGTGGTCAAGGTGGGTCAAACCCACCGGTGACATGACGCCGGCGAGGCCCGAGACGGCGGCGCGATGCGGAAACGCGCTACAGGGCACGGGCGAGTCCGTGCTTGGGCTCGTTGGAGAGCCCTTGCTCCCGCGCGTCGAACGGTGGTGGTGGCCATGCCTGAGGTGGCCGGTACCGACGACGGCGAGCTCGTGAGCGGCGGCCAGAGTTCGGGTGCGGTCGGGATCGGCGATGCAGGGCGCTAGGGGAGGCGTTGGTGCGTGCTACGTGCTCCTGGTGAGGTGTGGAGCACGATGGTGTGCTCGGCTTCGAGCTACAACGGCTCCAGCCACGGCGGCGACGAGGCACGGCGGCGGCGAGCTTCGGAGCTCAAGGGGACAGCAACTACAGGATGCTAGGGACGACAGGGCAAGGGGGAATCGGGTCAGTGGCTCACCGCGGAGCTGCAGGGATGGTTAGCGGGCTCGGGGACGTCCGGTAGCTCTCGATTCGATGGCGACGATCTCCGGTGGCCGAGGAGGGGAACGGCGACGTGGGCGGCGATGCAGGGCTTCCGGAGGGGCTTGGCTTGGTGGGGAGGAAGAGGGGGTCGCGGCGGAGCTCCTGAGCTCAGCGGAGGGGCGAGGGGTGGCCGGTGACGGCTGCTATGGCGAACGGCGGCGATGGTGGTGTTCGGCCGTGAGAGAGAGAGCGAGGGAGAGGAGGGGAAGAACCGAGGGAGAGTGAGAGAGACCAGGGGAGGGCGTGGCGTCGTCCGGGGCATCCAGACGAGGAGGGGAGGGCAGGCAGGCATGCGAGCAGGTGGCGTGGCGCGGTGGCGCGCGCGCGCGCCGGGCACACTCCCCTCCCTCTGTCGAGGACGAAGACGACAGAGGAGGAGGTGGGCTGGGCCGGCCAGCTGGCTGGGCCAGAGGCGCCAGGTAAAAGGCCCAGGTAAGGTTCTCCCTTTTATTTATTTCTGTTTTCTAATTTCTGACATTTGTTTTGATTTAAATAAAATATTAAATCATTAATTTACCTTATGCCAATTTTTGCAGGAGCTAGATATATTATTCCAGAGCTCCTTTATAATTGGCATAATATTTGGACATATATTAATATATATAAATAATATATTTCCAATGCAAATATTTATGCATTAATTCCAAATGCCCAAAATAAATACCTATGAGCTCTTAAAAATATTGGTTTGATTTTTATCTCTGTCCAATATTTTCAGAGAGCAACATGAGCATTTTCTTGGACCTTTTTGGAGAAATTTTTATTTGGATCATTTTCAAAAATGATTCTGAGGGTTTCACAAATCCCCATTTCAAATTAAATGGAATTTTAAACATGATGCACACACTCTGATGCATGACTAGCTAGGGTGTGACAGATATAGACCATAAAGTGACCATGGTACATAGATATATGTTTGTTTCATGCTGTTATCATGTCCACTTTACTACTGAACTCATTTACCAAAATGAGTTTCATATACAACATGGTAAACATGTGATGTGTCTGCTTGTTTCTCTTTTAGAATGCGGACAAAATATTGGAGAACAGTACCGCGTTATCCAATGGTAAAGGAAGTAATGCAGATAAGGCTCAAGATAGTGAGACATCCCTGTTGGTCTCCAAGAAAGCTGATAAAAACTATCTTGACGACAGTGAGGGAACCCAAAAGCCATGTCTTGATGTAGTGTTCGACTTACTGGCCAGTACTGCTGGCACAAGCTCTTCGAACTCGCTGCCTGAATCAGTTCGTCTTCTTGAGTCTCAACTTCAAGTTGAAAGACATCAATCAGATGTGCTGCGACAAGAAGCTAAAGGACTGAGGAAGTCCCTGCAGAATTCAGATGCATATTTTCTGGTGCAACAGCAAGCGCTGGAGGATTTAAGCGTCAAACAAGAGAAAGTTAATAAGCTTTCTAAGCATCTTGCTAGCATTATGGGTACCCAGGATATTGTTTCATAAGATCTTCTGAAGTGGTTTCAGTTCTGGATTTGTTTTGCTGCAGCGTTTATTTGTGCTGGTTGCCAACTTTGACAACCAGTGTATATGATATGCTGCTTTGTTCCCTATATTTGCACTGGTGGCGAACTTTGATGCCTAGTGGATGTAATATGTGTAATAGCCGTGATAGTCTAGCGTTAGTTGCTTGCTTATTTATTTCCTTGTTGTCTTGTTTATTTGTTTGCTTGTAGTCATTGCAGTTCTTTTTCCACGGTTAGCTAGTGGCTGCAATAACCTATTTTTTAAAACTAGGCCACAATAACCATGGGCTAATATTTACTGTAGTGACACTGGGCCTCCTACTGGCCGCAGAAACAGTGGGCCTTCTATAAGCCATAGAAACAATGGGACTTCTACGGGCCGTAGAAACAATGGGCCTTCTGCGGGCCGTATTATCAATGGGCCTTATACGAGCCGTATAATCGATTGGCCAAACATGGGCCAAACAGACCGCATTATGGCCGTAAACGGGCTAGAGTTGGAATCGTCCGTTCATGGGCCGACCATAATGGGCCATCGTTAATAGGTCATATTTTATGACGCTATAAAATCAGCCCAATGTATTAACGGACCACAAACGAGCCGACTGTAACCACGGGCTGAATTTGGCCCACAAGTAGAAAATGACAGTAACGGGCCGTAAGTAAACGAATGCTGGAAATGATGTTGGGGAACGTAGCAGAATTTTAAAATTTTCTATGCATCACCAAGATCAATCTATGGAGTCATCTAGCAACGAGAGAGAGGAGTGCATCTACATACCCTTGTAGATCGCGAGCGGAAGCGTTCAAGAGAACGGGGTTGATGGAGTCGTACTCGTCGTGATCCAAATCACCAATGACCGAGCGCCGAACGGACGACACCTCCGCGTTCAACACACGTACGGTTGGGAAGACGTCTCCTCCTTCTTGATCCAGCAAGGGGGAAGGAGAGGTTGATGGAGATCCAGTAGCACGACGGCGTGGTGGTGGAAGCAGCGGGGATCTCGGCAAGGCTTCGCCAAGCTCAGCGAGAGGGAGAGGTGTTACGAGGGAGAGGGAGGCGCCAGGGGCTAGGGTGCGGCTCCCATGCGCCTCCCCACTATATATAGGGGTGGAGGGGGCTGGTTTCTTGCCCTCCAAGTCCATTGGGGCGTTGGCAAAGGTGGGGGAAAGAAATCCCATCATTTCCCTTCCCCACCGATTGTTATCCCCCTTTTTTAGGGATCTTGATCTTATCCCTTCGGGATATGATCTTATTCCTTCTAAGGGGGGATCTTGGTGCGCCTTGACCAGGGGTGTGGGGCCTTGCCCCCACTACCCACGTTCATGTGGGTCCCCCCATGTAGGTGGGCCCCACTCCAGAACCTTCTAGAACCTTCCCGGTATAATACCGAAAAATCCCGAACATTTTCCGGTGGCCAAAATAGGATTTACCATATATAAATCTTTACCTCCGGACCATTCCGAAACTCCTCGTGACGTCCGAGATCTGATCCGGGACTCTGAACAACTTTCGGGTTACCGCATACTAATATCTCTACAACCCTAGCGTCACCGAACCTTAAGTGTGTAGACCCTACGGGTTCGGGAGACATGCAGACATGACTGAGATGACTCTCCGGTCAATAACCAACAGCGGGATCTGGATACCCATGTTGGCTCCCACATGTTCCACGATGATCTCATCGGATGAACCACGACGTCGAGGATTCAATCAATCCCGTATTCAATTCCCTTTGTCCAACGGTATTGTACTTGCCCGATATTCGATCGTCGGTATCTGATACCTTGTTCAATCTCGTTACCGGCAAGTCTCTTTACTCGTTCCGTAACACATCATCCCGTGATAAACTCCTTGGTCACAGTGTGCACATTATGATGATGTCCTACCGAGTGGGCCCAGAGATACCTCTCCGTCACACGGAGTGACAAATCCCAGTCTCGATTCATGCCAACCCAACAGACACTTTCGAAGATACCCGTAGTGCACCTTTATAGCCACCCAGTTACGTTGTGACGTTTGGCACACCCAAAGCATTCCTATGGTATCCGGGAGTTGCACAATCTCATTGTCGGTGTCAAAACCGGCGGATCTCGGGTAGGGGGTCCCGAACTGTGCGTCTAGGCCGGATGGTAACAGGAGACGAGGGACACAATGTTTTACCCAGGTTCGGGCCCTCTTGATGGAGGTAAAACCCTACGTCCTTCTTGATTAATATTGATGATATCGGTAGTACAAGAGTAGATCTACCACAAGATCAAGGAGGCTAAACCCTAATAGCTAGCCTATGGTATGATTGTTGTATGATGAAGTTGTCCTACGGACTAAAACCCTCCGGTTTATATAGACACCGGAGAGGGTTAGGGTTACACAAAGTCGGTTACAGTGGTAGGAGATCTTGAATATCCGCGTCGCCAAGCTTGCCTTCCACGCCAAGGAAAGTCCCATCTGGACACGGGACAGAGTCTTCAATCTTGTATCTTCATAGTCCTGGAGTCCGGCTGAAGGTATAGTCCGGCTACCCGAACACCCCCTAATCCAGGACTCCCTCAGTAGCCCCTGAACCAGGCTTCAATGACGACGAGTCCGGCGCGCAGATTGTCTTCGGCATTGCATGGCGGGTTCCTCCTCCAAATTCTTCATAAAAGTTTGTAAACACCAAGAGTAGTGTCTGGCTCTGCAAAATAAGCTTCCACATATTGCCATAGAGAGAATAATATTAACACAAATCTAATCTGCTGACGTATTCTGCAGCGTGACATCATACTATGGCCAAGCCTTTATTCGAATCGTTTTCACTTCTCCACCTCAGCTTGTTTTGCGAGGCGGTTTCCTTGGCACGTCTTGTCAAAGCAGAGATCGTGTCCCCTTTGTTTACGGGATTCTCGTTAATACGGACGTGGGTAACCCAACCCCGCCACTTATCACGGCGCTTGGGAGGCAAGCGAGTTTTACTAGGCTGGTGGGGACGCATAGTCGCATCCGCCCATATAAGGGGATAAGGATCCACCTTTTTACCTACGCCTTCTTCCTCCTTTGCCTACCCATCTTCTGCGCACCCGAGCTCCAGCGCCCAAGCCCGGACTCCCTACCTCAACCCTCTCCAACAATGTCCGGAGCGGGAGGCAAGTGGATGGTCTCCTCCGTCACGGAGGGCCATGTCAAAAGGTTAAGGAAGGCCGGATACTTGTCCAAAGACATCACGCACCGGCTTCCTGAGGAGGGGCAGCTTCTCCCCACCCCAAGGCCCCATGAGAGGGTAGTATTTCTTCCCCACTTCCTCCGCGGACTGGGTTTTCCTCTCCATCCATTTGTCCATGGGCTCATGTTCTACTATGGCCTAGATTTCCACGATCTGGCCCCGAACTTCATCCTCAATATCTCGGTGTTTATCGTCGTGTGCGAGGCTTTCCTCTGCATTCGCCCCCATTTCGGCCTCTGGCTCAAGACCTTCGACGTCAAGCCAAAGGTGGTGCGCGGCAACCAGGCGGAGTGCGAAGGTGCCATGGCGGGCAAAATTGCCAACGTCCTATGGCTCGAGGGCTCCTTTGTGGAGACCTTGAAGGGGTGGCAGTCAGGGTGGTTTTACATCACCGAGCCATGCGATCCGAAGTGGATCGCAGCCCCTGAATTCCGATCCGGACCCCCTACGCGGGTCACGTCCTGGAAGGAGACGAGCTTGTCGTGGGGCAACGAAGAAGAGTTGACCGGACTGCAAAAATGCATCCAGTCCCTGGTGAACAAGAAGCTCAAGCTTGTCAACATAATCCAGGTCATGCTCGTCCGCCGGATCCTTCCGTGTCAAGAACGAGACTTCAATTTGTGGGAGTTCAACCCAGTGCAGCACCGAACTCTAAGCAGGCTCTTCGACACGACGTACGAAGATGTCTGGAGGGGGCTAACCAAAGGCGCCGAGGCTCCCACATCCGCCTCCGAAGACCGCGGATTTAGCTTGCAGCGTCCTGCTGGCGAGGTAAGATATTTCCATCTTTTACAGGATGTTAAGTTTTTTCATAGTTTGACTCTATGCGGGATCTAAACTCCCTTACCTTTGACAGGATTGGCGGGAGAAGTCCGGACAGATTAACTGTCCGGCTCCCTTGCCCAAAGACCCAGCCCCTGCCCTCCTAGAGAAGCTGCTGGTTCCGGCACCTTATGTGGTGCCGGAGAAGAAGGCCAAGAAGAAGAAGTCCACGGGGACTCGAAAGAGTTCCCGGCATATGGTGGTGTCGGACTCGTCGTCCGACGAGTCCGAGACGCACTCCTCCCGTGAAGGCAAGGAGGAGGAAGAAGAAACCTCTCCCCCTCTGGTGGGGGGAGGAAAGAAGAGGGAGGCCGCCCCAGTAGGGGAGGCCGAGGGGAACAAGAAGAGGAAAACCCCTCCGCCGGACTACGTCCCCGACGCCGACGAGGACGAAGAGGAGTGGCCGGACAGGGCCAAGCATCCGGCGAGATCGTAAGTGTTCGGATACCAGAGTAACTCATGATATTCCTTTTGTTGCACAGCTTTCCCTAATGTCAGATATAATCATGCAGTCCGCTCAAGGACAGGCTCGACGAGTCGTCGAGCGGCTCCCTGGATTCATCAGACGTGAATTCAGTTCCGGTCGCTGCTTCCCCCTGTGCTGCGGATGACGCCGAAGTGGCATCGCGACAAGCTCCGGGGCGAGAGGAGGTGGTCCGGGAGGAGCCGCGAGGAGACCTCCCGGACTCTAGGAGTGAAGGGGACAAGACCCCCCTGGGCTCCAAGTCCGGCTTTAAGCCGGACACTGCACCAGAATCATCAACGGTTCTGGACCACGGTAGGCAAACTCCTGCCAAGAGGAGTAAGCCTACTGAGCCGGCATCCTCCGTCCAACCGGAGGCGCCGGACAATCTGCTGGAGGAGCTTAAGGGCGCCTCCATCGACGAGGAGCACCGTGCCATCATGAGTACGGTGGTCCAGAAGGTTCGGTCCGCCAAAAGCGGACTGACTGAAGCTTGTGCTAGCCTTCTAACAGGCTTCGAGGTAAGTAAAAATATGTAAAAATATTACCATATAGACAGTAGCCCCTGATGCTCTGTTTGGCATTCAGAAAGAAAAGCCAAATAGAGGATCTATTAAATATCGCAGGAGTCTAACTAAAAAAGAGTCAATATACGTATGCAGGCTTCGCAGCTGGCCACCGCCGCACTGACTACGGAGGTGGGTGCCCTGAAGCAGGGCCTCGAGCGGACCGAGCAAGAGCTCGGCCTTGCCAAACGGCAACTCGAGGAGAAAGAAGGTAAGAGATACCTTATAGAAAAAATGTCTATAGGAAGGCGCAATTGCAAAAAATGATAGGAGTATACTGCTTATTGTAGGGGCCACAACTGAGGTGGCGACCCTCAAGCATGCGTTGTCCGAGGCCGAGAAGAAAGCGGCCACAGAGCGCGCCGAGCGGCAGAAATTTGAGGCACAGGTCGGCTAGGTGCGGCAAGAGCTTCAGGTTCTCATGCAAAAACATGAGAGTTTGGAGCTCGACTCGAAGACGCGAGCGTTCGAGCTTGCTGCGGCCCTTAAAACTGCCAAATCTGCCAAGGCCGAAGCCCAGAAGGCCCTCCAGGAATTGGATGCGGTGAAAAAGATAGCGGCGGGTAAGGCATTCTATATGCAAAGCAGACATATAAAAGTAAACTACTTGTTACTTACCCGAATCCGGAGCTCTCCAGGGGCATTCGCAGATCTTCCCCACAGCGTATCCGATGCCGCCGCATTCTACCGAGCCGAGGAAGGCAGCTCGACAGAGAAGGTGTTCTGGTCTCAGTACGCTGAGGCCGGACACCCTGTGCCCTTGAGCGACCAGCTGAAGCAGCTGGTCGAGCTCCACAAGGCGGCCGAACAGGCCCTGAAGGGCTTCATAGTTCGGCTGTGGCCTGGAGAGGCCCTGCCTGGGAGCTACTTCGGACTGGTGCGGCGGCTGGTGGAGGCTTGTCCAAGGCTCGAGGTCATCAAGCGCTCCGTCTGCATCGAAGGTGCCCGTAGGGCCCTTGCCCGTGCAAAGGTGCACTGGGGTAAGCTGGACGGTGAGAGGCTTGTGAAGGACGGGCCGCCGCCGGGGAAGGAGCATCGCAAGCCTGAGAACTATTACAAGGATGTTCTTGCTGGTGCCCGCCTTGTGGCGGATGAATGTACCAAGGATGTAATTTTTGAATGAACTCGCTCGTGTTATCTTGTGCGCTGAAAACTTGTTCATATGCGCTAAGCAATGCTTGAATTTAAAATATTACTTTCTGTGCGGCCGTTTATCAAAAAATTGAGAGATGGCCAGTTGTCGGCTTCTGCCCCCATGCCACTAGTGCTGGAGTGTTCGGGATAAACCTGAGCGCTCTTTTTCCCATGATTGGGTCCCTCGAGGGAGGCGGTCAGCACAACGAACAAGGCAATCGGACTATAATGCTTGAACACTCTCACTTAGCCATAGAACTCTATAATTTTAAATTTCGGCGAAGCCCCTAGTATTCGGAAGACCGAGTTCGGGGCGCTATCCACGCCTTGGCCGGACAAAGCCGGTTCCTCGCTCGAAGCGGCATAAGCCTTTAAGGACTCGAAAAACCTCTCGAACAGCGACCGGTCTCTCGCCTCATCATGACAGTCGGTTTTAGCTTTCTCCACTGAGGTGCTCGGCCCAGATCAACTAGGGCACAATCACAGTGGTTGTCCTAGTGCTACCTTAGCCAATATAGTGGAACATAAGGCACCAAAACATAGGAGCCGGGCAAACCCAACTATTGACCCAAATCATGATTCGGAGCCGATGCATATAGTGTTATAAGTTCGGGGTGCCGCACTTGTGAAAGTGGACGGACTTCTCACACCATATTGATGGGTACTGAAGCCCCTGGCATATTTTGCCGTACCACAGTGTACGGATGCAGCATGTTATTAATAAACATATATATATATATATATATAAAGAGGGTAATGCAAAAAATAGACAAAAAGCTATGCATTGTTTATGGAAAGGCTGCTATGAAACCGGAACGATACAAATAGTGCGGTAAGCAAAATAAATTGGACTATTTAACATGTCCTGGCCAGGGGCAGGCCGCGGAATTGTATTAAAAAATAGGTATACTGCTCGCAATAGAGACCACCTGGGAGTTCCATAATGCGGCGTGGCTTGTCTGCTTCCCTGGATCTTGCATCGTTTGTGCGGCAGTTGAATTGCCGAACGAGTCGTCCGAAGTTTGGAGTCCTGAGAGTAAGAGAAAAAAGAAGGAATCCGGCAGCCCCTGGTGCTGTTTAAGCCGTATTTCGGGCGTGCCGTGATAGTGCCCCTTCCCCTGTGCCCATGGTATTTCAAGAGCGTAGTTATGTACGCGAAGCGCTGGTTTCGCTATATCGCAAGGGCTAGGGTTGGGGCCGCATTGCTACGCTAGCTCGGAACGTGCCAGGCGGTCTTGTTGTATAGTACTCCAGGCGCGCTTGACAGTGTCTGGCTTTTTGAAGGCCGAACTGGAGAACTGCCTAGAGAGGCTGCTTTGTACTTCTGCTGCGAGCGCTGCCGTGTGCTCCTCCGTTCGGAGGGAGTGTTCAGTGTTCCCATTGACCGTGATTACTCCTCTATGGCCTGGCATCTTGAGCTTGAGGTATGCATAGTGTGGTACCGCGTTGAATTTTGCGAATGCGGTTCGCCCGAGCAGTGCGTGATAGCCACTACAGAACGGGACTATGTCGAAGACTAACTCCTCGCTCCGGAAGTTATCCGGAGATCCGAAGACCACTTCCAGTGTAACTGAGCCTGTACAGTTGGCTTCTACACCTGGTATGACGCCTTTAAAGGTCGTTTTGGTGGGCTTGATCCTCGAGGGATCTATGCCCATCTTTCGTGCTGTATCCTGGTAAAGCAGGTTCAGGCTGCTGTCGCCGTCCATGAGGACTCTTGTGAGATGAAATCCGTCAATGATTGGGTCTAGAACCAATGCGGCGAAGCCGCCGTGATGGATGCTAGTGGGGTGGTCCCTTCGATCAAAGGTGATCGGGCAGGAGGACCACGGGTTGAACTTTGGGGCGACCGGCTCCATCGCATATACGTCCCGTAACGCATGCTTCCGCTCCCTCTTGGGGATGTGGATTGCGTATATCATGTTCACCGTGCGCACTTGCGGGGGAAATCCCTTCTGTCCACTGTTGTTTGGCGGCCTGGGCTCCTCCTCGTCGTCGCTATGCAGCCCCTTGTCTTTGTTTTCGGCTCTTAACTTGCCTGCCTGCTTGAACACCCAACAATCCCTGTTGGTGTGATTGGCTAGCTTTTCGGGGGTGCCATGTATCTGGCACAAGCGGTCGAGTATTCGGTCCAAACTGGACGGGCCCTGAGTTTTTCTTTTGAATGGCTGTTTCCATTGACCGGATTTTTAACCTCGGAATCCGGCATTAACTGTCATATCCTCGTTGATGTCGCTGTTAACGCGGCGCTTTTGTTTGTTCCAACACGACCTTTCACTTTTGTCCTTGGTATTCGAATTACCAGTGTTCTTGGTTAAGTTGTTACTGTGAGCTAGCCAGCTGTCTTCTCCCGCGCAAAAGCGGGTCATGAGTGTCGTGAGGGCTACCATAGATTTCGGCTTTTCCTGTCCCAGGTGCCGGGCCAGCCACTCGTCACGGATATTATGCTTGAAGGCCGCTAAGGCCTCTGCGTCCGGACAGTCGACTATCTGGTTTTTCTTTGTTAGGAACCGTGTCCAGAATTGCCAGGCCTATTCTTCTGGCTGCTAAATTATGTGGCTTAGGTCATCGGCATCCGGTGGTCGCACATAAGTGCCCTGGAAGTTGTCAAGGAATGCGGCTTCCAGGTCCTCCCAAGAACCGATTGAGTTTGATGGCAAGCTGTTAAGCCAATGCCGGGCCGGTCCCTTAAGTTTGAGTGGGAGGTATTTGATGGCATGTAGATCATCGCCGCGGGCCATGTGGATATGAAGGAGATAATCCTCGATCCATACCGCAGGATCTGTTGTGCCATCGTACGATTCGATGTTTACGGGTTTGAAGCCCTCAGGGATTTTATGATCCATTACTTCATCTGTGAAGCATAGTGGGTGTGCGGCGCCTCTGTATTGGGCTATATCACGACGCAGCTCGAAGGAACTTTGTTTGTTGAGTTCGGCCCGGCCGGATTCATTGCATCCGGAGTGATGATCACCGTCACGTGCCGTGGGGCGCCTGCGCGATCCGTAAATCGATCTTGTTTGCCTTGCCTTGTCCTCCAGGATGTCGCGCAGGTCAGGCGCATTTTCCCGTGCCTTAGTATGCTTGACGCGGTGCCGGGGCATGGCTTGAGTGGAGGGCCAAGAGGCCTCTCTGTCGCAGCCACGAGGTGGCCGGTCGGCCATGTCATGCGCTGGTGATGTAGGTGCTTCCTCCTCTAGTCGGGGTAGCAGCCTGCGCTTTGGGTAACTCTTGGAGGGGCATTCGAGTTCATACTCTTCGGCCGCAAGGACTTCAGTCCATCTATCAGCTAGCAAATCCTGATCAGCTCTAAGCTGTTGCCGCTTTTTCTTGAGGCTGCTTGCCGTGGCCATGAGCCTGCGTTTAAAACGCTCTTGTTCGGCAAGATCCTCTGGCACAACGAACTCATCATCGTTGAGGCCTGCCTCGTCTTCGGAGGGAGGCGTATAATTATCGTCCTCAACCTCTTGGTCCGCCGCCCTCTCGTGGGGGCTGGCTTCTTTGTCCTCCTGTGCCGAATTTTGCTGGAGGGGGTGTTCTTCGGCGCTGTCCGGAGTAGTATTATCTCCCGTGCCGGAATCACCGTTTTTGCTTTGGCGGTATTTAGAGCGGCGCCGCTGACGCCGGCGCTTGGGCTGTTTCTTAGAGGTATCCCACCGCTGTTCCATCGCCATCTCCATCCTTTGGAGTGTCCACCATATATATGTCATATGACGAGGTGGCCTTCCAACGCCCTACAGGTGCTGGTTCTTGTTCGTCTCCTGCATCGTCATCCATGCCGTCGATGTCTTCGGAGTCGAAGTCAAGCATGTCGGTTAAGTCGTCGATAGTGGCTACGAAGTGGGTGGTGGGTGGGTTTTGAATTTCTTCAACGTCCGTATCCCAACCTTGCTGACTGTAGTCCGGCCAGGGCTCTCCTGATAAAGAGAGAGACTTTAGAGAATTCAGGATGTTGTCGAAGGGCGAGTGCTGAAAGATGTCCGCGGCGGTGAACTCCATTATCGGCGCCCAATCGGATTCGATCGGCGGGGGCACGGGGGGCTCGGAGTTCGGAGAGGAATCTGGCTCCTCGGAGTCACGGGCCATGCGGAGTGTAGGGCTGGAGTTCGGCTCGATCGCCTCTGAGATCGCAGCCCCTGAGGCAGCGTCCAACCGCTGATCCTCGATTGGCATAGTGGGCTCCGAATCAATGGTCGGAACTGATGCGTGTGCGGCCTCCAAGGCGCTGTTCAGCGGCAGAGCTATATCATGCCCATCGAGACAGTGCGGCACGCTTGGCTGTGGCTCGAATCCGTCGAAGATCAAGTCCCCGCGGATGTCAGCCGTGTAGTTTAGGCTTCCAAACCTGACCTGATGGCCAGGGGCATAACTTTCGATCTGCTCAAGGTGACCAAGCGAGTTGGCCCGCAGTGCGAAGCCGCTGAAGACGAAGATCTGTCCGGGGAGAAAAGTCTCACCCTGGACTGCATCGTGGTTGATGATCGAAGAAGCCATCGGGCCTGAAAGCGACGACACAGAGGAACTCTCAATGAAAGCACCAATGTCGGTGTCAAAACCGGCGGATCTCGGGTAGGGGGTCCCGAACTATGCGTCTAGGCCGGATGGTAACAGGAGACGAGGGACACAATGTTTTACCCAGGTTCGGGCCCTCTTGATGGAGGTAAAACACTACGTCCTGCTTGATTAATATTGATGATATGGGTAGTACAAGAGTAGATCTACCACGAGATCAAGGAGGCTAAACCCTAATAGCTAGCCTATGGTATGATTGTTGTATGATGAAGTTGTCCTACGGACTAAAACCCTCCGGTTTATATAGACACCGGAGAGGGTTAGGGTTACACAAAGTCGGTTACAATGGTAGGAGATCTTGAATATCCGCGTCGCCAAGCTTGCCTTCCACGCCAAGGAAAGTCCCATGCGGACACGAGACGGAGTCTTCAATCTTGTATCTTCATAGTTTGGAGTCCGGCTGAAGGTATAGTCCGGCTACCCGAACACCCCCTAATCCAGGACTCCCTCACTCATGGTCTAAGGAAATGATACTTGACATTTAGAAAAGCTTTAGCATACGAACTACACGATCTTTGTGCTAGGCTTAGGATTGGGTCATGTCCATCACATCATTCTCCTAATGATGTGATCCCGTTATTAATGACATCCAATGTCCATGGTCAGGAAACCGTAACCATCTATTGATCAACGAGCTAGTTAACTAGAGGCTTACTAGGGACATGGTGTTGTCTATGTATCCACACATGTATCTGAGTTTCCTATCAATACAATTCTAGCATGGATAATAAACGATTATAATGAACAAGGAAATATAATAATAACCAATTTATTATTGCCTCTAGGGCATATTTACAATAGTCTCCCACTTGCACTAGAGTCAATAATCTAGTTCACATCGCCATGTGATTAACACTCACAGGTCACATCGCCATGTGACCAACATCCAAAGAGTTTACTAGAGTCAATAATCTAGTTCACATCATTATGTGATTAACACTCAATGAGTTCTGGGTTTGATCATGTTATTCTTGTGAGAGAGGTTTTAGTCAACGGGTCTGCAACATTCAGATCCGTATGTACTTCGCAAATCTCTACGCTATATTTGGAGCCATTTCAAATAACTATTCTACTTGGAGCTATTCTAAATTGTTGCTCCATTATACGTATCCGGTATCTCTACTCAGAGCTATCCGGATAGGTGTTAAGCTTGCATCGATGTAACTCTTTACGTTGAACTCTTTATCACCTCCATAACCGAGAAACATATCCTTATTCCTCTAAGGATAATTTTGACCGCTATCTGGTGATCTACTCCTAGATCACCTTTGTACCCTCTTGCCAGACATGTGGCAAGGCACACATCACGTGCGGTACTCAGCATGGCATACCGTATAGAGCCTATGACAAAAGCATAGGGGACGACCTTCGTCCTTCCTCTTTCTCCTGCCGTGGTCGAGCTTTAACTTCATACCTTACAACTCAGGCAAGAACTCCTTCTTTGACTGATCCATCTTGAACACCTTCAAGATCATGTCAATGTATGTGCTCATTTGAAAGTACCATTAAGCATTTTGATCTATCCTTATAGATCTTGATGCTCAATGTTCAAGTAGCTTAATCTAGGTTTTCCATTGAAAAACACTTTTCAAATAACCCTATATGCTTTCCGGAAATTCTACATCATTTCTGATCAACAATATGTCAACAACATATACTCATCAGAAATTCTATAGTGCTCCCACTCACTTCTTTGGAAATACAAGTTTCTCATAAACTTTGTATAAACCCAAAAGCTTTGATCATCTCATCAAAGCGTACATTCCAACTCCGAGATGCTTACTCCAGTCCTTAGAAGGATTGCTGGAGCTTTGCATACTTGTTAGCATTTTTCAGGACTGACAAAACCTTCTGGTTGTATCACATACAACCTTTCCTCAAGAAAATCGTCATAGAAACAATATTTTGACATCGTATCTGCAAGATTTCATAAACAATGCAGTAACTGCTAACATAATTCCAACAGACTCTTAGCATCGCTAGGAGTGAGAAAGTCTCATCGTAGTCAACTCCTTGAACTTGTCGGAAAACATCTTAACGACAAGTCGAGCTTTCTTAATGGTGATACTTACCACCATTGTCCGTCTTTCTTTTAAAATCCATATGTACCCAACAGCCTTATGACCATCAAGCAGTTCTTCCAAAGTCTACACTTTGTTTTCATACATGGATCCTCTCTCAGATTTTATGGCCTCGAGCCAATTTTCGGAATCCGGGCCCACCATCGCTTCTCCATAGCTCGTAGGTTCATTGTTGTCTAGCAACATGACTTCCAAGACAGGATTACGTACCACTCTGAAGTAGTATGCATCCTTGTCGTCCTACGAGGTTTGGTAGTGACTTGATCCGAAGTTTCATGATCACTATCATAAGCTTCCACTTCAATTGGTGTAGGTGCCATAGGAACAACTCCCTATGCCCTGCTATACACTGGTTGAAGTGACGGTTCAATAACCTCATCAAGTCTCCACCATCCTCCCACTCAATTCTTTCGAGAGAAACTTTTCCTCGAGAAAGGACCCGATTCTAGAAACAATCCCTATTGCTTTCGGATCTGAGATAGGAGGTATACCCAACTGTTTTGGGTACTCTATAAAGATGCATTTATCCGCTTTGGGTTCGAGCTTATTAGCCTGAAACTTTTCCACATAAGCGTTGCAGCCCCAAACTTTTAAGAAATGACAGCTTAGGTTTCTCTAAACCATAGTTCATACGGTGTCATCTCATCGAAATTACGTGGTGCCCTATTTAAAGTGAATGTGGTTGTCTCTAATGCCTAACCCATAAACTATCATGGTAATTCGATAAGAGACATCATGGTATGCATCATATCTAATAGGGTGCAGTTATGATGTTCGGACACACCATCACACTATGGTGTTCCAGGCTGTATTAGTTGTGAAACAATTTCCACAATGTCTTAATTCTGTGCCAAACTCATAATTCAGATATTCATCTCTATGATCATATCATAGATATTTTATCCTCTTGTCACAACGATCTTCAACTTCACCCTGAAATTACTTGAACCTTTCAATAATTCAGACTTGTGATTCATCAAGTAAATATACTTAGCATCTACTGAAATCATCTGTGAAGTAAGAATATATCGATATCCACTACATGCCTCAGCACTCATTGGACTGCACACATCAAGATGTATTACTTCCAACAAGTTGCTTTCTTGTTCCATCTTACTGAAAACGAGGCCTTTCAGTCATCTTGCTCATGTGGTATGATTTGCATGTCTCAAGTGACTCAAAATCAAGCGAGTCCAAAGATCCATCAACATGGAGCTTCTTCATGCGTTTTATACCATTGTGACTAAAATTGCAGTGCCACAAGTATGTGGTACTATCATTACTATCTTATATCTTTTGGCATGAACATGTGTATCACTACGATCGGGATTCGATAAACCACTCATTTTAGGTGCAAGACCATTGAAGGTATTATTCAAATAAACAGAGTAACCATTATTCTCCTTAAATGAATAACCGTATTGCGATAAACATAATCCAATCATGTCTATGCTCAACGCAAACACCAAACAACAATTATTTAGGTTTAACACCAATCCCGATGGTAAACGGAGCGTGCGATGCTTGATCACATCAACCTTGGAAACACTTCCAACACATATCATCGTCTCACCTTTGACTAGTCTCCGTTTATTCCGTAGCCTTTCATTTCGAGTTACCAACACTTAGCAACCGAACCGGTATCTAATACCCTGCTGCTACTAGGAGTACTAGTAAAGTACACATTTAATATAATGTATGTCCAATACATACTTCTTTCAACCTTGCCAGCCTTCTCATCTACCAAGTATCTAGGGTGGTTCTGCTTCAGTGACCTGTAACGCCCTCGATGCGGCTATATCTCCCACGTGTCGAAGCACGACTTAGAGGCATAACCGCATTGAAAGCAATGTCGCAAGTGAGGTAATCTTCACACAACCCATGTAATACATAAGGGAAAGAGATACATAGTTGGCTTACAATCGCCACTTCACACAAATACATGAATAAAGCATTACATCATCCAGATACAATCAAGGTCCGACTACGGAACCAAAATAAAAGAAGAACCCCAAAAGCGACAAGGTCCCCCGATCGACCCCAACTGGGCTCCACTACTGACCAACTAGAACGAAACAACACAAAGGACAAGATCTTCATCGAGCTCCTCCTGAGCTTGGTTGCGTCATCTGCACGGACTCATCGGCACCTGCAAGCTGGTTTTGGAAGTATCCGTGAGCCACGGGGACTCAGCAATCTCGCACCCTCGCGATCAAGACTATTTAAGCTTATGGGAAAGGTAAAGGTATGAGGTGGAGCTGCAGCAAGCGACTAGCATGTATGGTGGCTAACATACGCAAAAGAGAGCAAGAAGAGAAGGCAAAGCACGATCGATAAACTATGATCAAGAAGTGATCCTAGAACAACCTACGTGAAACATAACTCCAACACCGTGTTCACTTCCCGGACTCCGCCGGAAAGAGACCATCACGGTTACACATGCGGTTGACGCATTTTAATTAAAGTCAACTTCAGGTTTTCTACAACCGGAC
This sequence comes from Triticum dicoccoides, assembly GCF_002162155.2. NCBI lineage: Eukaryota > Viridiplantae > Streptophyta > Magnoliopsida > Poales > Poaceae > Triticum > Triticum dicoccoides. Next base: position 89,998,811 of record NC_041392.1, on the reverse strand, counting down.
GTTAACAAATTCCCATCTGCCCATAACCGCGGGCACGGCTTTCGAAAGTTCAAATCCCTGCAGGGTAGTCCCAACTTAGCCCATGACAAGCTCTCACGGTCAACGAAGGAATAGACCTTCTCCCGAGACATTCCGACCAGACTCGGTATCCCGGTTCTACGAGACACTTTGACAAGTTAAAACAAATCCAGCAACACCGCCCGAATGTGCCGACAAATCCTGATAGGAGCTGCACATATCTCGTTCTCAGGGCACACTCAGATGAGCCAGACGTCGGGTAGGCCAGCCCAGAGTTGCCCCTGGTAGCCCCGGACATCGCTCGGTTGGACCAACACTCAGAGGAGCACTGGCCCGGGGGGGTTAAAATAATGATGACCCTTGGGCGCGACCCCCAAGGGAAAAGAAAAAGGCTAGGCGGCGAATGGTAAAACCAATGTTGGGCATTGCTGGAAAAGCTTTAATCAAGGCGAACTATCAAGGGGTTCCCATTATTACCCAACCGCGTAAGGAACGCAAAATCCGGGACCATAACACCGATATGACGGAAACTAGGGCGGCAAGAGTGGAACAAAACACCAGGCATAAGGCCGAGCCTTCCACCCTTTACCAAGTGTATAGATGCATTAATTAAATAAGATATATAGTGATATCCCAACAAGTAAACATGTTCCAATAAGGAACAATATCTCCATGTTCCAAACAGGAACAAACTTCAATCTTCACCTGTAACTAACAACACTATAAGAGGGGCTGAGCAAAGCGGTAACATAGCCAAGCAAGGGTTTGCTAGGACAAGGTGGGTTAGGGGCTTGGTTCAAAAATATAGGAGGCATGATAAGCAAGTGGTAGGTATCGCAGCACAGGCATAGCAAAAGAGCGAGCAACTAAGCAAGCAAAGATAGAAGTGATTTCGAGGGTATGGTCATCTTGCCTGAAATCCCGCAAGGAAGAAGAACGAGTCCAAGAAGAAGACAAACGGACGTAGTCCAACAGATCCTCACAACACGACGTTATCGGAACCAACCCGAAGAAGCAACACCGGAAAGAAACACACAACATAGTAAACAAACCACACATGAACATGGCATGATATGCGGGATGCGGTATGCGATGCATATGCATGATTGGACAAGGAATGCATGAACCTGGCCTCAACTTGGAAATCCAAGAGTGCCACTGGAAATATGAGATGAAATCGCTTGAAAATGATATAAAGATCACCGGAATCGGAGTTACGGTTTGGAAATGGCAAGCGATTCAAATATGACCACGTTCTGCGATTTACAGTAAGTAGTCATCTAAATGCAACAAGATGAACATGCTACAGTACCCAAACATGGCATCAAAATACATGGTAGGGATGCATTCAAGAAGCTTAACAAAAGTCTAGCACTGAGCTACAGCCAATTCATACATTAACAGGTTCAAACAAGCATGGCAAAAATGCATATGGTAAACAGATCTCAGACTTAGTGAAACTAACACTTGTTTGGATTTCAGATCAGGTAGCACACTTCGGAGCATGAAAACAATATGCTACAGGACCTGAACATGGCAAAGTAACGCATGGCATGGAGCTACTCAAAGAGCTTAACAAAAGTCCCTTAGTGACCTTGAGCCAAAAGGGATCAGAAAATACATTTGCAAGCATGTGAACATGGCAAAAACATAATCAGTTCTCATACTTAGTGAAAACTGGAGCATGCTGAAACAGATATCAAGTAGGCATGTTTACGAGCTCGATGCACTCACTACAGAGCAAGTCATGATAATCTAAGCATACACCCATCAAGAATACACAAAATGCAATCTAGACATGGCAAGAACAATAACATAGCATGCACGGATCAACTACAACATCCTCGGCAAAATCACTAACAAGTAGACAATCTGCCCAGATTCACGAAATGACAAAAGTAGAGCTCGATTGACTCGAGCTAGGGTGCTCCATAATTGCAAACAAAAGCATGGATGGATAGAGCACTACAATATTAACAAAACATCCTTACTGATCATCCTCAAAAGAGGCACGGATCACTAGGAAACAACATGAACATATGGCATATTGAGACAAACAGCTCAAGGACTTAGTGGATAAGCTAAGTCCCTGAAATCAGCATTACCAAGTGCCTCACTTTGCAAGCTTGTGCTAGTCACCACACACATCACAAAAATACATGGGTTGCACCTCTAGAAAGATGGCAAAACCCTTAACAAAACATATGTAGAGCTCATGGGCATATCATGCACAAATTAATCATGGCAAAATGACAAATATCTAAATGGAGCAGCAGATCTGACAATTATCTCAAGTAGCACTCTTCTAACAGCATTTCGGGCATCAACATGAACTCAAATGAAAATGATGCAATGAGATGAAATGATGTGCTCTCTGAGACGAACATTTTGATATGCTATATGGTCAAATCGGAGCCACGGATGCAAAGTTACGGCATGAAGAACATGGGCATATGAATCTGGGAATTTCGGGGACTTGGTGAAATTTTACCCCGCGGGAAAAGTCAATGGGTGGACGAGGTGGTTCCGGGACGAAGCGATCCGGGGACGGGCGCGGGCGTTTGGTTCGAAGGGCTGGTGGACCTGATCCCGATCTGCCAGATCCGGCCGGATCGAACTCCGGCGATGGCGGCGGCGGCCGGCGACCGGAGCGGCGCGACGCGGGTGGCGTTGGGTGGCGGGGACGGCGTCCAGCGGCGGAGCATGCGGCGTAGATCCCGA
>NC_041392.1:89961719-89995969 GCF_002162155.2 Triticum dicoccoides | reverse complement strand
GCGGAGAGGCAGGCGGGCGGCGGTCGCCTCGGGCGACGGCGGGCGAAGCTGGCCGCGGGGGCCGGAGGCGGGCCCGGCGGGCCGGCGGCGCGTCGGCGGCGGACGCGCCAACGGGGCGGCGACATGTGGCGGCGGCGGGGCAAGTCGGACACGTCCGGCCCAAATCGGACGTGTCCGGCGGCGAGAGGTGGGAGGAGACTAGGTTAGGGTTGGAAATGACCCGAAATTTCGGGGAGGGACCTATTTATAGAGGTAGGAGGAGCTAGGAAAGTCCAAATGAGGTGCGGTTTGCGGCCACGCGATCGTGATCAAACACTCTAGATGATGGAGAGGGTTTAGGTGGGTTTTGGGCCAAACTGGAAGGGTGTTGGTCTGCAACACACACGAGGCCTTTTCGGTCCCTCGGTTAACCGTTGGAGCATCAAACGAAGTCCAAATGGTACGAAACTTGACAGGCGGTCTACCGGTAGTAAACCAAGGCCGCTTGGCAAGTCTCGGTCCAATCCGGAAATGTTTAATCCTCACACACGAAAGAAAGGTAGAGATGGCCACCGGAGGAGAACGAAGCGTCGGAATGCAAAACGGACAACGAGGAAAATGCTCGGATGCATGAGACAAACACATATGCAAATGAAATGCGCATGATGACATGATATGCAATGCAAGACACACAAGAAATGACAAGGCAACAACAGCGAATAACTAGACGACACCTGGCACATCGGTCTCGGGGTGTTACAACACTCCACCAATACGAGAGGATCTCGTCCCGAGATCTAGAATGGCACCGGAGGGAAAATGGAAGAGAAAGAGAAGAGGTAAAACTAAGTTGCTCCATTGACAAACGAGTGAAACCAAAGAGCCTTGAAAAGGTTAATCCATATCGAGAAAAGAATACAACGGAGACAAATGAAGTTGAAAGCACTCCGGTAGGAAAGAGGAAACAAGGAATTGCAAATTCGGACAGCACTCCGGTTGAAATGGAAGTCAAAAACTTGATAAAATGAAAAGAACTTGAGCAAAAGGGCACAACACTCCGGTTAGATGGATAAGCACAGGAAAGAACATGATCTTAGATGAAACGAGATGATGGTTGAAGAAAACAACATCGCAATGCCTCCGGAACAAAAGTAAGAATGGAATGGGATGAACGAAGGAAAACAAGATCTCGAGGTAGCACGCTTACAACAAATGCTAGAACGGAGTTGTTGGAAAACCCACAACGAAAAGAATAAGCTTGATATGGTCTTATGGAATACATCTCGAATTATGAGGTGACAACCTGCCACTCACGGAAAACGAATTTGATTGATATGAACAAATTGGCGAGAAAGTATATCGCACCGGAAAGGATAAATGAAGAACTTGGATCATTTATAAGCACCATAATAGCAACAAACCTTAGAGAAGGCTTTAGGTGAAATATAACCCAAGATAATAGCAATGAAGAGATTGATGGATTTAAAATATCTCATTCATCACAACATGTGAATCATGAAACATGAATTCAAATTATCAAGAATGACATAATACCACCTCCAATGATACGGAAGAAAGAATTGCACTCTGGATTACAATATGAAGAAAGCTTGAGCTTCTTAGAAAAGAATCTCGATGAACACTTCGAGAATGAATTAAATCATAGATGAACCATCATGTAGAACCTTCATGAGAACTCCGGAAAAAGAGAAGATGCACAATTGAAATCAGGAATTTGATGAGCCTCCGGAATAGGGAATTGAGTTCGGTCGATGAAACAAGAATAAGAATTACCTTATGCTTATCCTTTACCAATTAAATTGATGACAATCAACGGATTTGGCACACTACTTATTCTCGTATCAAGGATTAAGAGAGATATAACATAAACTTGAGAACGTCTTCGACGAATCCACCGGTAGGATTGAAAACAACAAATGAATTGATATGATAACAAGGTAAGGAGAATCTTGAACGAACCACCGTAAGAACTGAAAATGAACGAAGAAGAAAAATAAAGAAGCACCGGGAAGAATTAGAGAACAAATGAAGATACTTGAGGGGAATTTACATAAAAGAGAACGAAGAGATCACGAGCCGATTAAAGATCACTTGAGCGAAACACTGGTAAAATTGGAGAATGATAGCTGAAAGCTGAGAATGAATAATCCCGAAATGATGGCCTCTGGATAATCAAACTTAGCAGAATCTTGAATTGCTCCGGATAGGTGAAAATAATTCTCACGATCAAGACAATTACGAGGGGATGGCAACAAGCTAGAATCACGAATCTTGAAGAGAAAAGAGCAAGATTACAGAGAAATTCTTCTTCGGTCTTCAACATCCGAGAATGACTACGAGTACACCACCAAGAATTATTGAGGCACACCGGAATGAAGAATGGAAAAGTTGAGCCAACTTTAAAAAGAATTAGAAAGATCTTGGACAAGGGCATTTGACTGATGATAAATCATTCTTACGTCAAACTTCAAAAGAATTTAGGGTAGCTCCGGGAAAAGTTTGAAGAGTCAGGTAAGATCCTGGGAATAGACCTGTGGGTTAGGGCCCACTCAAAAGAAAACACCGTTGAAATGATTTAAAAGAGAGGTTGCACTGGTTGAATTAAAAGGCTTGAATGATATAACAACCTCGAAAGATCTTGAACGAATGCAGAGTGGAAAACATGAATCTTCGAGATATCTTGAGCACTCCGGAACAAATGAATAACGACAAGTGAATGAATATGGGGGCACCGGTATGAGAAGGCATTGAAATGAGGAAAGGGGTAAGATCAACAAAGCTTGACTTGAAACCACCAGAGAAGATTAAAGAAAGAAGAATGATGAACTAGAAGCTCCGTTAGTATCTTCATGAGAATCACCGGGTAAGAACATTGATGGAGAAGAATGGAGAGACTTCACATCAATAAGATGGATACTCGATAAAGAAATCCGAGTCCTAGGAGAAACAAGGGTGGGAGGGTGGGAAAACAAAGACAACTTGGGATGGATGAACAAACACCGTCGAGAAAGCTGAGATTGGATCTTGCGGATGTTAAAATGATCGGATCCACTTGAAGAGAAAACACGCCGGTTGGAAAAAAGAATTGACATGACAATCTCGATTATCATGAAGGATTGGTATCCACATAGAAATATGAGAACACCGTTTGGGGTAGGTATGGAATCAACACTTGACATTGAAGCAACTAGAATACCACAACTCAAAACAAAAACAAAGGATTGACTTGCAAAATAAGCCAGAACAAACATATGATAGAGATTTTGTCCGAAGTTTTCGTGGTGGAGCCTACACGGGCTCGATCGTACAGCACCATCATGTACAAGGCAGTGCACATGACATACGAAGCGTCCCCGAGTCGGCATAGCCAAGGACTCTTTAAGACACAACGAGACCACTGTAAAACCGACCATGAATAGGCGGGCCACTAGACGTCGAACCCCAATTTCATATCATACATCTGTCGGAAAGATATCCTAAGAGCTACTTGAAATCCCACCTATGAAACTCCCGAACCTTTCCGGTTATGCAATCAGGTGTTGGGGATACAGGGGAAGCACTTAGTCTCGGGCTTGGATTCCCCTTATTACAGAAGCACTTAGTCTCGGGGTGTTACATGACCGTTCCCCTTATTACAGAAGCACTTAGTCTTGGGCTTGGGTTCAACTTTGGGTTTCTTCACTAGAGCAGCAACTGATTTGTCGTTTCATGAAGTATCCCTTTCTTGCCCTTTCCCTTCTTGAAACTAGTGGTTTTACTAACCATCAACAATTGATGCTCCTATTTGATTTCTACTTTCGCGATGTCGCGAATAGCTCAAGGATCATCATATCTATCCCTGATATGTTATAGTTCATCACGAAGCTCTAGTAGCTTGGTGGCAGTGACTTTGGAGAACCATCACTATCTCATCTGGAAGATCAACTCCCACTCGATTCAAGCGATTGTAGTACTCATACAATCTAAGCACATGCTCAATGATTGAGCTTTTCTCCTTAGTGTGCAGGCTTAAGAAACTTGTCAAAGGTCTCACACCTCTTGACATGGGCACTAGCCTGAAATCCCAATTTCAGTCCTTGGAACATCTCATATGTTCTGTGATGTTTCAAAAGCGTCTTTGGTGCCTCAATTCTAAACCATTTAGCATTACGCACTGAACTATCATGTAGTCATCAAAACGTGTATGTCAGATGTTCGCAACATCCACAACCGACGTTCGAGGGTCAGCTCACTGAGCGGTGCATTAAGGACATAATCCTTCTGCGCAGCAATGAGGACAATCCTTTGTTTACGGACCCGGTCCGCATAATTTCTACTATCAACTTTCAACTAAATTTTCTCTAGGAACATATCTAAAACAGTAGAACTAAAGCGTAAGCTACGACATAATTTGCAAAGTCCTTTTGACTATGTTCATGATAATTAAGTTCATCTGATTATTTAATGAACTCCCACTTAGATAGACATCCCTCTAGTCATCTAAGTGATACATGATCCGAGTCAACTAGGCCGTGTCCGATCATCACGTGAGACGGACTAGTCATCATCGGTGAACATCTTCATGTTGATCGTATCTTCTATATGACTCATGTTCGACCTTTTGGTCTTCCGCGTTCCGAGGCCATGTCTGTACATGCTAGGCTCGTCAAGTCAACCTAAGTGTATTGCGTGTGTAAATCTAGCTTACACCCATTGTATTCGAACGTTAGAAGCTATCACACCCGATCATCACGTGGTGCTTCAAAACAACGAACCTTCGCAACGGTGCACAGTTAGGGGGAACACTTTTCTTGAAATTATTGCGAGGTATCATCTTATTTTAGCTACCGTCGTTCTAAGCAAATAAGATGTAAAACATGATAAACATCACATGCAATCAAATAGTGACATGATATGGCCAATATCATTTTGCTCCTTTTGATCTCCATCTTCGGGGCGCCATGATCATCATCGTCACCAGCATGACACCATGATCTCCATCATCGTGTCTTCATGAAGTTGTCTCGTCATCTATTACTTCTACTACTATGGCTAACGGTTTAGCAATAAAGTAAATACATGATGTTTATGTTGACACGCAGGTCATAAATAAATTAAGACAACTCCTATGGCTCCTGCCGGTTGTCATACTCATCGACATGCAAGTCGTGATTCCTATTACAAGAACATGATCAATCTCATACATCACATATATCATTCATCACATCCTTTTGGCCATATCACATCACACGGCATATGCTGCAAAAACAAGTTAGACGTCCTCTAATTGTTGTTGCAAATTTTTACGTGGCTGCTATAGGTTTCTTAGCAAGAACGTTTCTTACCTACGCTAAAACCACAACGTGATATGCCAATTTCTATTTACCCTTCATAAGGACCCTTTTCATCGAATTTGATTCGACTAAAGTGGGAGAGACAGACACCCGCTAGCCACCTTATGCAACTAGTGCATGTCAGTCGGTGGAACTTGTCTCACGTAAGTGTACGTGTAAGGTCGGTCCGGGCCGCTTCATCCCACGATGCCGCCGAATCAAGATAATACTAATAATGGCAAGTAAATTGACAAAATCGACGCCCACAACTACTTTGTGTTCTACTCATGCATAGAAACTACGCATAAACCTGGCTCTGATACCACTGTTGGGGAACATAGCAGAATTTTAAAATTTTCTACGCATCACCAAGATCAATCTATGGAGTCATCTAGAAACGAGAGAGAGGAATGCATCTACATACCCTTGTAGATCGCGAGTGGAAGCATTCAAGAGAACGGGGTTGATGGAGTTGTACTCGTCGTGATCCAAATCACCGATGACCGAGCGCCGAACGGACGACACCTCCGTGTTCAACACACGTACGGTTGGGAAGACGTCTCCTCCTTCTTGATCCAGCAAGGGGGAAGGAGAGGTTGATGGAGATCCAGCAGCACGACGGCGTGGTGGTGGAAGCAGCGGGGATCTCGGCAAGGCTTCGCCAAGCTCAGTGAGAGGGAGAGGTGTTACGAGGGAGAGGGAGGCGCCAGGGGCTAGGGTGCGGCTCCCATGCGCCTCCCCACTATATATAGGGGTGGAGGGGGCTGGTTTCTTGCCCTCCAAGTCCATTGGGGCGTTGGCAAAGGTGGGGGAAAGAAATCCCATCATTTCCCTTCCCCACCGATTGTTATCCCCCCTTTTTAGGGATCTTGATCTTATCCCTTCGGGATATGATCTTATTCCTTCTAAGGGGGGATCTTGGTGCGCCTTGACCAGGGGTGTGGGGCCTTGCCCCCACTACCCACGTTCATGTGGGTCCCCCCATGCAGGTGGGCCTGGAACCTGCTAGAACCTTCCTGGTACAATACCAAAAAATCCCAAACATTTTCCGGTGCCAAAATAGGATTTCTCATATATAAATCTTTACCTCCGGACCATTCCGAAACTCCTCGTGACGTCCGGGATCTCATCCGGGACTCCGAACAACTTTCGGGTTACCGCATACTAATATCTCTACAACTCTAGCATCACCAAACCTTAAGTGTGTAGACCCTACGGGTTCGGGAGACATGCAGACATGACCGAGATGACTCTCCAGTCAATAACCAACAGCGGGATCTGGATACCCATGTTGGCTCCCACATGTTCCACGATAATCTCATCGGATGAACCACGACATCGAGGATTCAATCAATCTCGTATTCAATTCCCTTTGTCCAGCGGTATTGTACTTGCCCGAGATTCGATCGTCGGTATCCGATACCTTGTTCAATCTCGTTACCGGCAAGTCTCTTTACTCGTTCCGTAACACATCATCCCGTGATCAACTCCTTGGTCACACTGTGCACATTATGATGATGTCCTACCGAGTGGGCCCAGAGATACCTCTCCGTCACACGGAGTGACAAATCCCAGTCTCGATTCGTGCCAACCCAACAGACACTTTTGGAGATACCCGTAGTGCACCTTTATAGCCACCCAGTTACGTTGTGACGTTTGGCACACCCAAAGCATTCCTACGGTATCCGGGAGTTGCACAATCTCATGGTCTAAGGAAATGATACTTGACATTTAGAAAAGCTTTAGCATACGAACTACACGATCTTTGTGCTAGGCTTAGGATTGGGTCTTGTCCATCACATCATTCTCCTAATGATGTGATCCCATTATCAACGACATCCAATGTCCATGGTCAGGAAACCGTAACCATCTATTGATCAACGAGCTAGTTAACTAGAGGCTTACTAGGGACATGGTGTTGTCTATGTATCCACACATCTATCTGAGTTTCCTATCAATACAATTCTAGCATGGATAATAAACGATTATCATGAACAAGGAAATATAATAATAACCAATTTATTATTGCCTCTAGGGCATATTTACAACAAATGAGCCCAGGAATAAATGGGCTCTGAGAAGGCCAAAAGATAACATGGGCTGGAAACGGCCCAACGGAATAACGGGCCATTAATGGGTATAAAGTGATACAGTGTTCATTACGGGCCAGTTTCACCACGGGCCGTTAATGGGTGTAAAGTGATACAATGTTCATTATGGGCCAGTTTCACCACGGGCCGTTAGTAGGCCAAGAGTTACATAGGGCCTCATACGGGTCGAAAGACGTCATGGGCCATACATGGGCCAGAAGTGAAAACAGGATGGAATCATATTGGATGGCCCAGATGACGCTAGTGGGCCTAATTCGGATAGGGCGTAACGGGCCTTGGGTTAGCGGGCTGTAAATGGGCTATATTCGAACAGGCCGTTAACAGGCTTTCCATGGGCTGGCCTGCCAGCTTTTGACCAAGTCAAACGGGCCGGCCTTTTCACAGGAATGGGCCTCTGCTGGGCCGTGCCACGTGTCGATGTATCATAGGCGCCTTCCGTCCAATGAGTGGTTGACAGCTGTCCCAACGATGAGCCGACACGTGTTTCCTCCAGCCAATGATGATTTTACACGTGGAAAATCCCCATTGGTCGGGGCTGTTAACGGGTTATCGGATCCAAAACCCGACCCGATAGCTTAACGGCGTTCCGTTACGGTGGATGCCACATATCGGTCACCCTTGATGAAAGCACTTCTATGACGCGCGATTTATCGTCATGGAAGTGGACACTTCCATGATGATAATTTTAGTAATGTCATGGAACACTTCTATGACAGCACAGGTATGACTATCTTGATTCCGTCATAAATTTGTCATGGATGTACATGCATGACAGAAAACGCGACCTACTGTGACAAACATGTATCATCACGGAAGTGTATTTTTTTATAGTGACAACATACATCTCATCAAAATATCGAACGAATACCAAATTCACATGACTACTAATAGCAAGACTTCTCCCATGTCCTCAGGAACAAACATAACTACTCACAAAGCATATTCATGTTCATAATCAGAGGTGTATTAATATGCATATAGGATCTGAACATATGATCTTCCACCAAATAAACCAACTAGCATCAACTACAAGGAGTAATTAACACTACTAGCAACCTACTAGTACCAATCCCGGACTTGGAGACAAGAATTGGATACAAGAGATGAACTAGGGTTTTGAGAGGAGATGGTGCTGATGAACATGTTGATGGAGATTGCTCTCTCCCGATGAGAGGAGTGTTGGTGATGACGATGATGATGATTTCCCCCTCCCGGAGGGAAGTTTCCCCGGTAGAACAGCTCGGCCGGAGCCCTAGATTGGATCCGCCAAGGTTCCGCCTCGTGGCGGCGGAGTTTCGTCCGAGGAGATGGCTTATGATTTTTTCCTCATCAAAAGACACCATATAGTAGAAGATGGCCATCGGAGGGCCACCAGGGGGCCCACAAGGTAGGGGCGCGCCCAGGGGGTAGGGCATGCCCTCCACTCTCGTGGGCAGGGTGTGGCCCCCTAGTGAACTTCTTCCGCTGAGTATTTTTTATATATTTTGGAAATGTCTTCCGTGAAGTTTCAGGACTTTTGGAGCTGTGCAAAATAGGTCTCCAATATTTGCTCCTTTTCCAGCCCAGAATCCCAGCTGTCGGCATTCTTCCTCTTTATGTAAACCTTGTAAAATAAGAGAGAATAGGCATAAGTATTGTGACATAATGTGTGCCGGAGCCCTAGATTGGATCCGCCAAGGTTCTTCCTCGTGGCGGCGGAGTTTCGTCCGAGGAGATGGCTTATGATTTTTTCCTCATCGAAAGACACCATATAGCAAAAGATGGCCATCGAAGGGCCACCAGGGGGCCCACGAGGTAGGGGGGCCGCTCAGGGGGGTAGGGTGCGCCCTCCACCCTCGTGGGAAGGGTGTGGCCCCCCTGGTGAACTTCTTTCGCTGAGGATTTTTTATATATTCTGAAAACGTCTTCCGTGAAGTTTCAGGACTTTTGGAGCTATGCAGAATAGGTCTACAATATTTGCTCCTTTTCCAGCCCAGAATCCCAGCTGCTGGCATTCTTCCTCATTATGTAAACCTTGTAAAATAAGAGAGAATAGGCATAAGTATTCTGACATAATGTGTAATAACATCCCATAATGCAATAAATATCGATATAAAAGCATGATGCAAAATGGACGTATCAACTCCCCCAAGCTTAGACCTCGCTTGTCCTCAAGCGAAAGCCGATAACGATAAATATGTCCACATGTTTAGAGGTAGAGATGTCGATAAAATAAAATATGGACATGAGAGCATCATGATCATTCTTAGAGCAGCAACATATATGGATATTGTCATATGATTTCTTATGATAGAGTAATAATTCAATCACAATTTCAAGTATGAATCATAAACTTCATTGAAAGCTAACAAACTATAATCTCAGTCATTGGAGCAATTGCAATTTATCATAACATAGGAAAGAGTCAATATAAGAGCTTTTCAGCAAGTCCACATACTCAACTATCATATAGTCTTTCACAATTGCTGACACTCACGCAATACTTATGGGTATGAAGTTTTAATCGGACACAGAGAAAGATAGGGGCTTATAGTTTTGCCTCCCAACGTTTTTGCCTCAAGGGTAATGTCAACAATAATAGTTCATGAAAACTCACATCCAATTAGCCATATATACCAGGATCTTTCCAACATATTGTGCTTGCCAAAGGATAAAATGTAAAAAGGAAGGGTGAAGATCACCATGACTCTTATGTAAGGTAGGAGATAAAAGTAAAAGATAGGACCTTCACAGAGGGAAGCAGAGGTTGTCATGCGCTTCTATGGTTGGATGCACAAAATCTTAATGCGAAAGAACGTCATTTTATATTGCCACTTGTGATATGGACCTTTATTATGCAGTATGTCGCTTTTATTTCTTCCATATCACACGATTGTATAAAGCTTATTTTCTCCCACACTAGTAAGTCATACACATTTAGAGAGAAATTTTTTATTGCTTGCACTGATGACAACTTACTTGGAGGATCTTAATCAATCCATAGGTAGGTATGGTGGACTCTCATGGCAAAACTGGTTTAAGGGTATTTGGAAGCACAAGTAGTATCTCTACTTGGTGCGATGAATTTGGCTAGCATGAGGGGGAAAGGCAAGCTCAACATGTTGGAGGATCCATGACAATATAATTTATCTCAGATGTAAGAAAACATAACCCATTACGTTGTCTTCCTTGTCCAACATCAACTCTTTAGCATGTCATATTTTAATGAGTGCTCACAATCATGAAAGATGTCCAAGATAGTATATTTATATGTGAAGACCTCTCTTTCTTTATTACTTCCTATTAATTGCAACGATGACCAAAACTATGTTTGTCAACTCTCAACAACTTTTAATCATCATACTGTTTCTATGTGAAGTCATTACCCTCAATAAGATCAATATGAACTCTTTATTTCTTTTTATTCTTTTCTCTCTTCTTTTATTCACTCAAGATCATGGCAAAGTAAACAAGACGTTGAATCAATACTAATCTTTATTATATAGCACACGGACTCGATTACATAGAGGGATCATAAAGCAAACTCAAAACTAGATCATGCCATAAACTTTATTCTACTGGATCAAGATATTACCAAAAGGATCGAACTAAGAAAAACGGTAAAGATAGAAGTGATGGTGATACGATACCGGGGCACCTCCCCCAAGCTTGGCAGTTGCCAAGGGGAGTGCCCATACCAGATACTCAATTCTTGTTTGTTGGTGGAGAAGGTGATGGTTTTGTTGATGGCGTAGGTTTCTTTCTTAATTTACGCTTGAGGAGAGAGTTTTGGTCCCTTAGGTCATCGATCTCCTTCTCCAGGCTCAGTATCTTTTTGCATAGTTCCTGCTTGTTTTCCTGCAAGAGGCGAAAAGGGATAAACTCGATCTTAGGTTTCTTTACTCTATTCGGGAGGCTTGACTTTCTGAACTCCACATGCATGTCCCCAGGTTGAGGTAATGGGACTTCGTCTTCTTCTGAGCTCGTCTCCTCCCTTCCCTTGGGTTCATAGTCCTCTTCTTCTTCCATAGTCCAACCACAATGCTCCACATCCCCAAAGACCGTAGGATCTGCGAGGTAATCAGCCACATAGCTTTCTCCTTCCGAATCCTGGGATGACATGTTGCTCTAATCTGCAGCAGGACAACTCGAAACAAAAATAGAGAATATTTGCGTGATACAGGAGTCAAAACCTTCGGGAGATTATATAATGAATTTTTACCGACCAAAATACGTATTGTGCAAGAAAGCGGAGTCCGGAGGGCGCATGAGGTGCCCACGAGGTAGGGGCGTGCCCAGTAGGGTAGGGCGCGCCCTCCACCCTCGTGTCCTTCACGGACTGCTTCTTATTTTTCTATTTTTCTAAATATTCCAAAACGGAGAAATATTGCCTTAAAAACTGTTTTGGAGTCGGTTTACTTACCATACCACATATCTATTCCTTTTCGGAGTCTGAAACATTTCGGAAAGTGTCCCTTATGTGTTCCTCCGGGGTTATTGTTTCAATAACATTGGATTCAACATTTATAGGATTTCCTGAGATATAATGTTTAATTTTTTGACCGTTCACCACCTTCGGATTTGTGCCTTCGGAGTTGTTGATTTTTATGGCACCTGAACGATAGACCTCCTCGATAACGTAGGGGCCTTCCCATTTAGAGAGAAGTTTTCCTGCAAAAAATCTTAAACGAGAGTTGTATAGCAATACATAATCACCTACATTAAACTCGCGCTTTTGTATCCTTTTGTCATGCCATCTTTTAACTTTTTCTTTAAACAACTTGGCATTTTCGTAGGCTTGGGTTCTCCATTCATCAAGTGAGCTAATATCAAATAACCTCTTCTCACCGGCAAGTTCAAAATCATAGTTGAGCTCGTTGATAGCCCAATATGCCTTGTGATCTAGTTCGAGAGGTAAGTGACATGCTTTTCCATAAACCATTTTATACGGAGACATACCCATAGGATTTTTATATGCAGTTTTATAGGCCCATAATGCATCATCAAGTTTCTTGGACCAATTCTTTCTAGACTTTATTGACAGTCTTTTGCAAAATTAATTTGAGCTCTCTATTGCTCAATTCTACTTGACCACTAGTCTGTGGGTGATAAGGAGATGCAATTCTATGATTAACATCATACTTAGCAAGCATTTTACGGAAAGCACCATGAATAAAATGTAAACCACCATTAGTCATTAAATATCAAGGGACTCCAAATCTCGGAAAAATAACTTCTTTAAGAATTTTAATAGAAGTGTTATGATCAGCACTACTAGTTGGAATAGCTTCTACCCACTTAGTAACGTAATCAAGAGCAACTAAAATATGTGTATAACCATTAGAGGCAGGAAAAGGTCCCATATAGTCAAAGCCCCAAACATCAAATGGTTCAATAATGAGTGAATAGTTCATAGGCATTTCTTGACGTCTACTAATATTACCAATTCTTTGACATTCATCACAAGATAGGACAAACTTACGGGCATCTTTGAAGAGAGTAGGCCAATAAAAACCAGATTGCAATACCTTGTGTGCAGTTCTATCTCCAGCATGGTGTCCTCCATCAGCTTCGGAGTGACACTTGCGTAGGATCTGTTCCTGTTCATGCTCAGGTACACAACGTCTAATAACACCATCTACTCCTTCTTTGTAAAGATGTGGGTCATCCCAAAAGTAATGTCTCAAATCATAAAAGAACTTTTTCTTTTGCTGGTATGTGAAACTAGGCGGTATAAATTTAGCAACAATGTAATTAGCACAATCAGCGTACCATGGAGCAGTATGAGAAGCATTTATGACATTTAATTGCTCATCAGGAAAGCTATCATCAATAGGTAGTGGGTCATCAAGCACATTTTCTAGCCTAGACAAGTTGTCTGCAACGGGGTTCTCAGCTCTCTTTCTATCAACAATATGCAAATCAAATTCTTGTAGCAAGAGAACCCATCTAATAAGTCTAGGTTTAGCATCTTTCTTTTCCATAAGATATTTAATAGCAGCATGATCAGTGTGAATAGCTACTTTAGAATCAACAATATAAGGTCTGAACTTATCACAAGCAAATACAACTGCTAAGAATTCTTTTTCAGTAGTAGCATAGTTCCTTTGAGCATTGTCTAGAGTTTTACTAGCATATTGAATAACATTTAAATTCTTATCAACTCTTTTCCCTAGAACAGCACCTACAGCATAATCAATAGCATCACACATAATTTCAAAGGGTAAATTCCAATCAGGTGGCTGAACAATAGGTGCAGAGATCAATGCTTTCTTAAGTATTTCAAATGCTTCTACACAATCATCATCAAAGACAAATGGTATATCTTTTTGTAATAAATTAGTCAGAGGCCGAGAAATTTTTGAGAAGTCCTTAATGAACCTCCTATAAAATCCGGCGTGACCAAGGAAACTTCTTATACCTTTGATGTCCTTGGGACATGGCATCTTTTCAATAGCATCAACCTTGGCTTTATCAACTTCAATACCTCTTTCAGAAACTTTATGCCCCAAGACAATACCCTCATTAACCATAAAGTGGCACTTTTCCCAATTCAAGACAAGATTAGTTTCTTCACATCTCTGCAAAACTCGATCAAGGTTGCTCAAGCAATCATCAAAAGAAGATCCATAGATGGAGAAGTCGTCCATGAAAACCTCACAAATCTTTTCACAAAAGTCGGAGAATATAGCCATCATGCATCTTTGAAAGGTAGCAAGTGCATTACATAAACCAAAAGGCATACGTCTATAAGAAAAAGTACCAAAAGGGCAAGTAAAAGTAGTCTTTGATTGATCCTTAGCTGACACGGGCATTTGAGAGAACCCAGAATAACCATCTAGAAAGCAAAAGTGTGTATGTTTGGATAATCTTTCTAGCATTTGATCGATAAAAGGTAAGGGGTAATGATCCTTTTTAGTAGCCTTATTTAATTTGCGGAAATCAATTACCATCTTATAACCTGTAATAATTCTTTGAGGAATCAATTCATCTTTATTATTAGGAACGACAGTAATACCTCCCTTCTTAGGGACAAAGTGGACAGGACTTACCCACTGACTATCAGCAACGGGATAAATTATACCTGCCTCAAGGAGCTTTAGTATTTCCTTTCTTACCACTTCTTTCATTTTAGGATTCAGCCGTCGTTGATGATCACGAACTGGTTTAGCATCTTCTTCCAAATTTATTTTATGTTGACATAGAGTGGGGCTAATGCCCTTTAGATCATCAAGAGTATACCCAATAGCAGCACGGTGCTTCTTCAGAGTTTTCAATAATCTTTCTTCTTCATGCTCTGAAAGGTTAGTGCTAATAATAATAGGATATATCTTTTTCTCATCAAGATAAGCATATTTAAGAGTAGCAGGCAACGGTTTAAGCTCAAACACGGGATCACCCTTGGGTAGAGGAGGATCCCCTAGGATTTCAACAGGCAAATTATGTTTAAGAATAGGTTCCTGTTTAAAGAATACTACATCTATTTCCCTTCTTTCATTCATAAACATATCATTTTCATGGTCTAGCAAATATTGTTCTAAAGGATCACTAGGAGGTACGGCAATAGAAGCAAGACCAATAATTTCATCCTTACTAGGCAATTCTTCTTCACAGTGTTGTCTACTAAATTTAGAGAAATTAAACTCATGAGACATATCACCCAAGACAATAGTAACAACATTATTTTCACAGTCTATCCTAGCATTAACAGTGTTCAAGAAAGGTCTACCAAATATAATGGGATAAAAGCTATCTTGTGGGGAACCAAGAACAAGAAAATCAGCAGGATATTTAGTTTTCCCACACAAGACTTCAACATCTCTAACAATTCCCATTGCTGATATAGTTTCTCTATTGGCAAGTTTAATTGTAACATCAATATCTTCTAACTCAGCAGGTGCAATCTCATGCTTAATTTCTTTGTATAGGTCATGAGGTATAACACTAGCACTAGCACCCATATCACATAAGCCATGATAACAATGATCTCCTATTTTAACAGAAATAACAGGCATGCCTACCACAGGTCTGTGTTTATCTTTAGCATAAGGTTTAGCAATTCTAGTTGTTTCATCACAGAAATAAATAACATGCCCATCAATATTATCAGCCAAGAGATCTTTAACAATAGCAATATTAGGTTCAACTTTAACTTGCTCAGGAGGTGTATAAGTTCTAATATTGCTTTTACGAACCACAGTTGAAGCTTTAGCATGATCTTTTAGCCTAACAAGAAAATGTGGTTTCTCAACATAAGCAGTAGGAACAATAGAATCATTGTAAGTGACAGTCTTTTCTTCAACTTTAATAGGTGCAGCTACTTTTACTTCTATGGGAGGATGATATTTAAACCACTTCTCATTTGGGAGATCAACATAAGTAGCAAAAGATTCACAGAAGGAAGCTACTATCTTAGAGTCAAGTCCATATTTAGTGCTAAATTTATGAAAAACATCGGTATCCATAAAAGATTTAACACAATCAAACTTAGGTGTCATAACTGACTTCTTACCTTCGTCGAGGTCCCAATCTTCAGAGTTGCGTTTAATTCTTTCCAATAAATCCCATTTGAATTCAATAGTCTTTGTCATAAAAGAGCCAGCACAAGAAGTATCGAGCATGGTGCGATTGTTATCAGAAAGCCCAGCATATAAATTTTGAATAATCATTTCTCTTGAGAGCTCATGATTGGGGCATGAATATAACATTGATTTAAGCCTCCCTCAAGCTTGAGCGATGCTTTCTCCTTCGTGAGGCCAAAAATTATATATATAATTGCGATCACGATGAACAAGATGCATAGGATAAAACTTCTGATGAAATTCCAATTTCAATCGTTTGTAGTTCCATGATCCCATATCATCACATAGCCTATACCATGTGAATGCATCTTCCTTCAAAGATAAAGGGAAGACCTTCTTCCTAACAACATCTCCGGGTACACCTACAAGCTGAAATAATCCACAAACTTCATCCACATATATTAGATGCTCATCAGGATGCGTTGTTCTGTCTCCTACAAAAGGATTAGCTAGCAGTTTTTCTATCATACCAGAAGGAATTTCAAAGGGGACATTTTCATTTTTAGTAGGTTCAGTAGGTTGAGGAGCAACTCTTTGCTCTACTGGTAAGGGTGAAGATACCCCGAACAAGCCCCTCAGAGGATTACTTTCCATAGTAACCAGTGACAGTAAATTTCGTCACACTATATAAATTTTCCTTACCAAATTCCACCTACCAAAGGCGCTTCACTCCCCAGCAACGGCGCCAGAAAAGAGTCTTGATGACCCACAAGTATAGGGTATCTATCATAGTCCTTTCGATAAATAAGAGTGTCGAACCCAAAGAGGAGCAGAAGGAAATGATAAGCGGTTTCCAGCAAGGTATTCTCTGCAAGTACTGAAATAGGTGGTAACAGATAGTTTTGTGATAGGATAATTTGCAACGAGCAACAAGCAACAAAAGTAAATAAAGTGCAGCAAGGTGGACCAATCCTTTTTGTAGCAAAGGACAAGCCTGGACAAACTCTTATATAGAGAAAAGTGCTCCCGAGGACACATGGGAATATCGTCAAGCTAGTTTTCATCATGCTCATATGATTCGCATTCGGTACTTTGATAATTTGGTATGTGGGTGGACCGGTGCTTGGGTATTGTCCTTACTTGGACAAGCATCCCACTTATGATTAACCTCTATTTCAAGCATCCGCAACTACAACAAAAGTATTAAGGTAAACCTAACCATAGCATGAAACATATGGATCCAAATCAGCCCCTTACGAAGCAACACATAAACTAGGGTTTAAGCTTCTGTCACTCTAGCAACCCATCATCTACTTATTACTTCCCAATGCCTTCCTCTAGGCCCAAATAATGGTGAAGTGTTATGTAGTCGACGTTCACATAACACCACTAGAGGCTAGACAACATACATCTCATCAAAATATCGAACGAATACCAAATTCACATGACTACTAATAGCAAGACTTCTCCCATGTCCTCAGGAACAAATGTAACTACTCACAAAGTATAGTCATGTTCATAATCAGAGGTGTATTAATATGCATATAGGATCTGAACATATGATCTTCCACCAAATAAACCAACTAGCATCAACTACAAGGAGTAATTAACACTACTAGCAGCCTACTAGTACCAATCCTGGACTTGGAGACAAGAATTGGATACAAGAGATGAACTAGGGTTTTGAGAGGAGATGGTGCTGATGAAGATGTTGATGGAGATTGCCCTCTCCCGATGAGAGGAGTGTTGGTGATGACGATGATGATGATTTCCCCCTCCCGGAGGGAAGTTTCCCCGGCAGAACAGCTCTGCTGGAGCCCTAGATTGGATCCGCCAAGGTTCCACCTCGTGGCAGCGGAGTTTCGTCCGAGGAGATGGCTTATGTTTTTTTCTCATCGAAAGACACCATATAGCAGAAGATGGCCATCGGAGGGACACCAGGGGGCCCACGAGGTAGGGGGCGCGCCCTCCACCCTCGTGGGCAGGGCGTGGCCCCCCTAGTGAACTTCTTCCACTGAGTATTTTTTTATATATTCTGAAAACGTCTTCCGTGAAGTTTCAGGACTTTTGGAGCTATGCAGAATAGGTCTCCAATATTTGCTCCTTTTCCAGCCCAGAATCCCATGTGTCGGCATTCTTCCTCTTTATGCAAACCTTGTAAAATAAGAGAGAATAGGCATAAGTATTGTGACATAATGTGTAATAACAGCCCATAATGCAATAAATATCGATATAAAAGCGTGATGCAAAATGGACGTATCAATAAACATCGCATCCCCAAACATTCAGAAAAGATAGCTTAGGTTTCTTTCCAAACCATAATTCATACGGTGTCGTCTCAACGGATTTCGACGGAGCCCTATTTAAATTGAATGCGGCAGTCTCTAAAGCATAAGCCCAAAATGATAGCGGTAGATTGGTAAGAGACATCATAGATCGCAACATATCCAATAGAGTGCGATTATGACGTTCGGACACACCATTTCACTGAGGTGTTCCAGGCGGCGTGAGTTATGAAACAATTCCACAATTCCTTAAGTGCGTGCCAAACTTGTGACTCAAGTATTCTCCTCCATGATCTGATCATAAGAACTTTATTTTCCTATCACGTTGATTCTCTACCTCACTCTAAAATTCCTTGAACTTTTCAAAGGTCTCAGACTTGTGTTTCATTAAGTAGACATACCCATATCTACTTAAGTCATCAGTGAGGGTGAGAACATAACGATAGCCAACGCAAGCCTCAACGCTCATTGGACCGCACACATAAGTGTGTATGATTTCCAATAAGTTGGTTGCTCGCTCCATTGTTCCGGAGAACAGAGTCTTGGTCATTTTTCCCATGAGGCATGGTTCGCACGTGTCAAATGATTCATAATCAAGTGACTTCAAAATTCCATCTGCATGGAGTTTCTTGATGCGTTTGACACCAATGTGACCAAGGCAGCAGTGCCACAAGTATGTGGGACTATCATTATCAACCTTACATCTTTTGGCATTCACACTATGAATATGTGTAACATCACGTTCGAGATTAAACAAAAATAAACCATTGACCAGCGGGGCATGACCATAAAATAAATCTCTCATATAAATGGAACAACCATTATTCTCGGATTTAAATGAGTAGCCATCTCGCATTAAACGAGATCCAGATACAATGTTCATGCTCAAAGCTGGTACTAAATAACAATTATTGAAGTTTAAAACTAATCCCGTGGGTAGATGTAGAGGTAGCGTGCCGACGGCGATCACATCGACCTTGGAACCATTCCCGGCGCACATCGTCACCTCATCCTTCGCCAGTCTCTGCTTATTCCGCTGCTCCTGTTTTGAGTTACAAATATGAGCAACCGCACCGGTATCAAATACCCAGGAGCTACTACGAGTGCTGGTAAGGTACACATCAATAACATGTATATCGCATATACCTTTGGCGTTGTCGGCCTTCTTGTCTGCTAAGTACTTGGGGCAGTTCCGCTTCCAGTGACCATTTCCCTTACAATAAAAGCAATGAGTCTCGGGCTTGGGTCCATTCTTTGGCTTCTTCCCGGCAACTGATTTACCAGGCACGGCAACCCCCTTGTCATCCTTCTTGAAGTTCTTATTACCCTTGCCTTTCTTGAAACTAGTAGTTTTATTCACCATCAACACTTGATGTTCCTTTTTGATTTCCACCTCCACTGATTTCAGCATTGAATATAACTCAGGAATGGACTTCTCCATCCCCTGCATATTGTAGTTCATCACAAAGCTCTTGTAGCTAGGTGGAAGAGACTGGAGGATCCTGTCAATGACCGAGTCATCTGGAAGATTAACTCCCATCTGCGACAAGCGGTTGTGCAATCCAGACATTTTGAGTATATGCTCGCTAACAGAACTGTTTTCCTCCATCTTACAACTGTAGAACATGTCGGAGACTTCATATCTCTCGACCCGGGAATGAGCTTGGAAAACCATTTTCAACTCTTGGACCATCTCATATGCTCTGTGCTGCTCAAAACGCTTTTGGAGCCCCAGTTCTAAGCTGTAAAGCATGCCGCACTGAACCAGGGAGTAATCATCACTACGCGACTGCCAGGCGTTCATAACATCTTGAGTTGCTGGGAAAATGGGTGCGTCACCTAGCGGTGCTTCAAGGACATATGCTTTCTTGGCAGCTATGAGGATGATCCTCAAGTTACGGACCCAATTCGTATAGTTGCTACCATCGTCTTTCAGCTTGGTTTCCTCTAGGAACGCGTTGAAGTTGAGGGAAACATTAGCATGGGCCATTTGATCTATAGGACATATTGTAAAGACATTTTAGACTAAGTTCATGATAATTAAGTTCATCTAATCAAATTATTTAATGAACTCCCACTCAGATAGACATCCCTCTAGTCATCTAAGTGATACATGATCTGAATCGACTAGGCCATGTCCGATCATCACGTGAGATGGACTAGTCATCAACGGTGAACATCTCCAAGTTGATCGTATCTACTATACGACTCATGTTCGACCTTTCAGTCTCTCGTATTCCGAGGCCATGTATGTACATGCTAGGCTCATCAAGTCAACCTAAGTGTTTTGCATGTATAAATCTGGCTTCCGCCCGTTGTATGCGAACATTAGAATATATCACACTCGATCATCATGTGTTGCTTCGAAACAACAAACCTTCACAATGGTGCACAGTTAGGGGGAACACTTTCTTGAAATTTTAGTGAGGGATCATCTTATTTATGCTACCGTCGTTCTAAGCAAATAAGATGTAAACATGACAAACATCACATGCAAATCATAAAGTGACATGATATGGCCAATATCATCTTGCGCCTTTGATCTCCATCTTCGAGGCGCGGCATGAACACCATCGTCACCGGCATGACACCATGATCTCCATCATTGTGTCTTCATCAAGTTGTCTCGCCAACTATTAATTCTACTACTATGGCTAACGGTCATACAAAAAATTAAGACAACTCCTATGGCTCCTGCCGGTTGTCATACTCATCGACATGCAAGTCGTGATTCCTATTACAAGAACATGATCAATCTCATACATCACATATATCATTCATCACATCCTTTTGGCCATAACACATCACATAGCATACCCTGCAAAAACAAGTTACACGTCCTCTAATTGTTGTTGCATGTTTTACGTGGCTGCTATGGGTTTCTAGCAAGAACGTTTCTTACCTACACAAAACCACAACGGTGATATGCCAATTCCTATTTACCCTTCATAAGGACCCTTTTCATCGAATCCGATCCGACTAAAGTGGGAGAGACAAACACCCGCCAGCCACCTTATGCATCAAGTGCATGTTAGTCGGTGGAACCAGTCTCATGTAAGCGTACGTGTAAGGTTGGTCTAGGCCGGTTCATCCCACAATGCCACCGAATCAATATAAGACTAGTAACGGTAAGCAAATTGAACAAATCATCGCCCACAACTACTTTGTGTTCTACTCGTGCATAGAATCTACGCATAGACCTAGCTCATGATGCCACTGTTGGGGAATGTAGCAATAATTCAAAACTTTCTTACGTGTCACCAAGATCAATCTAGGAGATACTAGCAATGAGAGAGAGAGAGAGTGCATCTTCATACCGTTGAAGATCGCTAAGCGGAAGCGTTGCAAGAACGCGGTTGGTGGAGTCGTACACGCAGCGATTCAGATCACCGTCGATTCCGATCTAAGCACCGAACAATGGCGCATCCACGTTCAACACACGTACAGCCCGGGGACGTCTCCTCCTTCTTGATCCAGCAAGGGGAGAGGATAAGTTTAGGGAGAACTCCGATAGCACGACGGCGTGGTGGTGATGGAGCTCGTGGTTCTCCGGCAGGGCTTCACCAAGCGCTATGGAGGAGGAGGAGGTGTAGGAGAGGGGGAGGGCTGCGCCAAGGGAAGGGTGTGGCAGTCCTCCCACCCCCACTATTTATAGGGGAAGGGGAGAGGGGGTCGCCCCCCAGATCCCATCTACAAGGGAGGGGCGGTGGCAAAGGGAGGAAACTTGCCCCCCAAGTCAGGTGGAGGCGCCCCACCCCCTAGGGCTTCTAACCCTAGGCCCCTTGGGGGGCGTACCAGCCCACTAGGGGCTAGTTCCCTTCCTCCTTTAGCCCACTAGGCCTACCGGTGCAGGTGGCCCCACCCGGTGGACCCCCGGACACCTTTCGGTGGTCCCGGTACAATACCGATAACCCCCGAAACCATTCCGGCGACTGAAACTGGACTTCCCATATATAAATCTTCACCTCCGGACCATTCTGGAACTCCTCGTGACGTCCGGGACACCGAACAACCTTCGATAACCACATACTATTTCCCATAACAACTCTAGCGTCACTGAAACTTAAGTGTGTAGACCCTACGGGTTCGGGAACCATGCAGACATGACCGAGACATCTCTCTGGCCAATAACCAACAGTGGGATCTGGATACCCATGTTGGCTCCCACATGTTCCACGATGATCTCATCGAATGAACCACGATGTCGAGGATTCAATCAATCCCGTATACAATTCCCTTTGTCCGTCGGTATGTTACTTGCTCGAGATTCGATCGTCGGTATCTCTATACCTCGTTCATTCTTGTTATTGGCAAGTCTCTTTACTCATTCCGTAACGCATGAACTCATGGCTAACTCCTTAGTCACATTGAGCTCGTTATGATGATGCACTATCGAGTGGGCCCAGAGATACCTCTCCATCATACGGAGTGACAAATCCCAGTCTCGATTCATGCCAACCCAACAGATATTTTCAGAGATACCTATAGTGCACCTTTATAGCCATCCAGTTACGTTGTGATGTTTGGTACACCAAAAGCATTCCTACAGTATTCTGGAGTTGCACAATCTCATGTTCTAAGGAAATGATACTTGACATTAGAAAATCTTTAGCAAACAAACTACACGATCTTGTGCTACGCTTAGGATTGGGTCTTGTCCATCACATCATTCTCCTAATGATGTGATCCCATTATCAATGACATCCAATGTCCATGGTCAGGAAATCATGACCATCCATTGATCGATGAGCTAGTCAACTAGAGGCTTACTAGGGACATATTACGATCTATGTATTCACACATGTATTACGGTTTTCGGTTGATACAATTATAGCATGAAAAATAGACAATTATCATGAACATGGAAATATAATAATAACCACTTTATTATTGCCTCTAGGGTATATTTCCAACACTTCACTCCTTGCAACACAGACAAGAACTCCTTCTTTGACTGTTCCATTTTGAACTACTTCAAAATCTTGTCAAGGCATGTACTCATTGAAAATATATCAAGGGTCTTGATCTATCTGTATAGATCTTGATGCTCAATATGTAAGTAGCTTCACCGAGGTCTTTCTTTGAAAAACTCCTTTCAAACACTCATTTATGCTTTCTAGAAAATTCTACATTATTTCCGATCAACAATATGTCATTCACATATACTTATCTGAAATGTTGTAGTGCTCCCACTCACTTTCTTGTAAATACAGGCTTCACCGCAAGTCTGTATAAAACCATATGCATTGATCACTTTATCAAAGCATATATTCCAACTCCAAGATGCTTGCACCAGTCCATAGATGCATCGCTGGAGCTTGCTCACTTTGTTAGCACCTTTAGGATTATATACAACTCTTCTTTAAGAAATCCATTAAGGAATGCAGTTTTGACATCCATTTGCCAAATTTCATAAAATGTGGCAACTACTAACATGATTCGGACAGACTTTTAAGCATTGATGCGAGTGAGAAAATCTCATCATAGTCAACACCTTGAACTTTTTGAAAACCTTTTGCGACAATTCGAGCTTTGTAGATACTAACACTACTATCAACGTCCGTCTTCCTCTTGAAGATCCATTTATTCTCAATGACTTGCCGATCATCGGGCAAGTCAATCAAAGTCCATACTTTGTTCTCATACATGGATCCCATCTCAGATTTCATGGCCTCAAGCCATTTTGCGAAATCTGGCCTCATCATCGCTTCCTCATAGTTCGTAGGTTCGTCATGGTTTAGTAACATGACTTCCAGAACAGGATTACCGTACCACTCTGGTGCGGACCGTACTCTGGTTGACCTATGAGGTTCGGTAGTAACTTGATCTGAAGTTTTATCATCATCATCATCATTAGCTTCCTCACAAATTGGTGTAGGCATCACTCGAACCGATTTCTGTGATGAACTACTTTCTAATTCGGGAGAAGGTACAATGACCTCATCAAGTTCTACTTTCCTCCCACTCACTTCTTTCGAGAGAAACTCCTTCTCTAGAAAGGATCCACTCTTAGCAACAAAGATCTTGCCTTCGGATCTGTGATAGAAGGTCTACCCAACAGTTTCTTTTGGGTATCCTATGAAGATGCACTTCTCCGATTTGGGTTCGAGCTTATCAAGTTGAAACTTTTTCACATAAGCATCATAGCCCCAAACTTTAACAAACGACAACTTAGGTTTCTAGCTAAACCACAGTTCATATGGTGTCGTTGATACGTCTCCGACGTATCTACTTTTCCAAACACTTTTGCCCTTGTTTTGGACTCTAACTTGCATGATTTGAATGGAACTAACTCGGACTGACGCTGTTTTCAGCAGAATTGCCATGATGTTGTTTTATGTGCAGAAAACAAAAGTTCTCGGAATGACCTAAAACTCCCCGGAACATCTTATAAAAAACTAATAAAAAAACCTCGCTAAAGATGAAGACCAGGGGGCCCACACCCTGTCCACGAGGGTGGGCCCCCCCTAGGGCGCGCCCCCTACCTCGTGGGCCCCGTAGAGACCTTCCGACGCCAACTCCAACTCTATATATTTGCTTTCGGGGAGAAAAAAATAGGAGAGAAGAAATCATCGCGTTTTACAATACGGAGCCACCGCCCAGCCCTAAAACCTCTCGTGAGGGCTAATCTAGAGTCCGTTCGGTGCTCCGGAGAGGGGGGTTCATCGCCGTCGTCATCATCAACCATCCTCCATCACCAATTTCATGATG
The DNA here is from genome assembly GCF_002162155.2 of Triticum dicoccoides. Taxonomy (NCBI): domain Eukaryota; kingdom Viridiplantae; phylum Streptophyta; class Magnoliopsida; order Poales; family Poaceae; genus Triticum; species Triticum dicoccoides. Next base: position 89,971,049 of record NC_041392.1, on the reverse strand, counting down.
CTCACCACCGTGCGTGAGTAATTCCATCGTAGGCTTGCTGGACGGTGATGGGTTGGATGAGATTTACCATTTAATCGAGTTAGTTTTGTTAGGGTTTGATCCCTAGTATCCATTATGTTCTGAGATTGATGTTGCTATGACTTTTTCTATGCTTAATGCTTGTCACTAGGGCCCGAGTGCCATGATTTCAGATCTGAACCTATTATGTTTTCATGAATATATGTGTGTTCTTGATCCTATCTTGCAAGTCTATAGTCACCTACTATGTGTTATGATCCGGCAACCCCGAAGTGACAATAATCGGGACCACTCCCAGTAATGATCATAGTTTGAGGAGTTCATGTATTCACTATGTGCTAATGCTTTGTTCCGGTTCTCTATTAAAAGGAGGCCTTAATATCCCTTAGTTTCCATTAGGACCCCGCTGCCACGGGACGGTAGGACAAAAGATGTCATGCAAGTTCTTTTCCATAAGCATGTATGACTATATTCGGAATACATGCCTACATTACATTGATGAATTGGAGCTAGTTCTGTGTCACCCTAGGTTATGACTGTTACATGATGAACCGCATCCGGCATAATTATCCATCACCGGTCCAATGCCTATGAGCTTTCCATATACCGGTTTACGCTTATTACTTTTTTGTTGCTACTGTTACAATCACTACAAAATACCAAAAATATTACTTTGCTTTCTTTACTCTTTTGTTACCGTTACCACCACTATCATATTACTTTGCTACTAAACACTTTGCTGCAGATACTAAGTTATCCAGGTGTGGTTGAATTGACAACTCAACTCCTAATACTTGAGAATATTCTTTGGCTCCCCTTGTGTCGAATCAATAAATTTGGGTTGAATACTCTACCCTCGAAAGCTGTTGTGATCCCCTATACTTGTGGGTTATCAAGACCTTTTTCGGGCTCCGTTGCCGGGGAGCATAGCTCTATTCTTTGAGTCACTTGGGATTTATATCTGCTTATCATTATGAAGAACTTGAGAGATCCAAAAACAAAAATTTATCCCTCAACTATGAGGGGAGGTAAGGAACTGCCATCTAGCTCTGCACTTGATTCACCTTCTGTTATGAGTAAGCTTGCGACACCTAAACATGCTTCTTCTATTCATTCTGATATGTTGCACGTTATTGATGATGCCACTTCTGCTATGCATGATACTTATGATGAAACTACTTCTATGCTTGATACTACTGTGCCCCTTAGTGAATTTCTTGATGAACAAATTGCTAGGGCTAGAGAGAAAGAAATTATTGAATCTGATAATATTGATGAAAATGATGATGAGGATAGGCCTGTTATTCCTGAAGGTTATATTTTTGATAAAGAGGCTTCTACTGCTATTTTAGCTTGCAACGATAACGATGAGCTTAGAAGGTTAATAGCTAAATGGAACAAAGAATCACTTAGAGATAAAATGAGGCCTGACCCTGCTTTTGCTACTTCACCTATTTGTGTTCCTGATAAGCATTATGAATTCTCTGTTGATCCTAATATAATTACTTTGGTTGAATCTGATCCTTTCCATGGTTATGAATCTGAAACTGTTGTGGCACATCTTACTAAATTAAATGATATAGCCACCCTATTCACTAATGATGAGAGATCTCGCTACTTTTATATCCTCAAAATATTTCCGTAAGGGTGATGCTAAGATATGGTTTAATTCTCTTGATCCTGGTTGTGTGCGTAGTCCCCAGGATATGATTTATTACTTCTCTGCTAAATATTTCCCTGCTCATAAGAAACAAGTTGCTTTAAAGGAAATATACAACTTTGAGCAAATTAAAGAAGAGAGTCTCCCACAAGCTTGGGGGAGGCTTCTCAAGTTACTTAATGCTTTGCCTGATCATCCTCTTAAGAAACATGAAATACTTGATATCTTTTATAATGGACTAACTGATGCTTCCAGAGATTACCTGAATAGTTGTGCTCGTTCTCTTTTCAGGGAAAGAACACCGGGTGAAGCTGAGATTCTATTGAATAATATGTTGACAAATGAAAATAATTTGGCAGCTCCTAAGCCAGCTCCTCCTCTAATTAATGAGCCTATTCCTAAACCAACTCCGAAGAAGAGAGGTGTTCTATTCCTCAGTCCCGAAGATATGCAAGAGGCAAAGAAATCTATGAAAGAAAAAGGTATTAAAGCTGAAGATGTTAAGAATTTACCTCCTATTAAAGAAATACATGGTCTTAATTTACCGCCTATTGAAGAAACATATGATCTTAATCCTTTATTTATTGAAGAACCTCCTGATCCCGATAACCCGACACAGGTAGTAAAGGTAGATTCTCTCTATAGATATGACAAAGCTGAAATCCCTCCTACTAAAATTGCTAGTCAGTGCTTGGATGAGTTTGATAATTTTATGTTTAAGCAAGAAGACTTCAATGCTTATTGGTGGACAATTAAAACAAGATGCTTATATGATTAAACACTTGGGTGATTATATGGCTAATATTAGAGGTGAACTTAAACTTGTTAGCAAACATGCTTCTATGGTTACCACTCAAGTAGAACAAGTACTTAAGGCTCAAAAAGAGTTGCTCGATGAAATGAATAGTAAGAAAAATGATTATGCTGTTAAAGTGGCTACTAGAACTGGTAGAATGACTCAAGAACCTTTGTATCCTGAAGGCCACCCTAAGAGAATTGAGCAAGATTCTCAGAGAAATAAAATTGATGCACCTAGTTCTTCTAAAAGGAAGAAAAAGAAAAATGATAGGACTTTGCAAACTTCTAGTGAACCTATTGTTACCACCTGAGAATCCAAATGATATATCTATGTCTGATGCTGAAACACAATCTGGTAATGAACATGAACCTACTGAAAATGTTAATGATGATGTTCATGATGATGCTCAACCTAGTAATGATAATGATGTAGAAGTTGAACCTGCTATTGATCTTGATAACCCACAATCAAAGAATCAACGTTGTGATAAGAGAGACTTTGTTGCTAGGAAACATGGTAAAGAAAGAGAACCTTGGGTTCAGAAACCCATGCCTTTTCCTCCCAAACCATCCAAGAAAAAGGATGATGAGGATTTGAGCGCTTTGCTGAAATGATTAGACCTATCTTTTTGCGTATGCAATTGACTGATATGCTCAAAATTAATCTTATGCTAAGTATATGAAGGATATCATTACTAATAAAAGAAAGATACCGGAAGCTGAAATTTCCACCATGCTTGCTAATTATACTTTTAAGGGTGAAATACCAAAGAAACTCGGAGACCCAGGAGTACCCACTATACCATGCTCCATTAAAAGAAACTATGTTAAAACTGCTTTATGTGATCTTGGAGCCGGTGTTAGTGTTATGCCTCTTTCTTTATATCGTAGACTTGACTTGAATAAGTTGACACCTACTGAAATATCTTTGCAAATGGCTAATAAATCAACTGCTATACCTGTCGGTATTTGTGAAGATGTGCCTGTTGTGGTTGCAAACGTCACTATTTTAACGGACTTTGTTATTCTTGATATTCCCGAGGACGATAGTATGTCTATTATTCTTGGAAGACCTTTTCTTAATATTGCAGGGGCTGTTATTGATTGCAACAAAGGTAATGTCACTTTTCATGTTAATGGTAATGAGCATACGATACACTTTCCGAGGAAACAACCTCAAGTTCATAGTATCAACACTATTGGAAAAACTCCATCAATTATATTTGGAGGTTTTGAATTTCCTCTTCCTACTGTCAAGAAGAAATATGATATTCTTATTATTGGGGATGTGCATATCCCCGTTGAGGTAAGATAGTGTTATTCGAAATTTCTCCGGTCCCATGTTAATCGGAATGTGTTTGTTAACAAGACCTGATCAACCTTGTTAGTGGATTCCTTTTGATGAGCATGAGATGGATGAAACTAGAAGCACAACCTTCTGTACCCTGTGTATACTTTCTGTAATTTAGTTGAAATAAAGTAAAAATAGTATTTTTCTGTCTGTTTCCTGTCTTATCCGTGCAATATAAAAATATCCTGAAAATAAAAGTCCTCAGAATGACATGCCAATTTAATATGATTTTTTCGGGAATATTTGAGGATTTATGGTGCAAAAATCACCACAGGGGGAGCTGCCAGCTAGCCACGAGGGTGGAGGGCACGCCCTACCCCGCTAGGCATGCCCCCTACCTCGTGGGCCCACGGTGGCCCTCCTCCACTTATTCCTGCACCCACACACTTCATCTTCCTCCCACGAAAACGAATATCCAGCTCAAGCACGAGTTCTAGCTCACTTTGCTACCATTTTCGATCTCCTTGCTCAAAGCACCTCTCACAAAACTGCTTGGGGAGATTGTTCCTTGGTATGTGACTCCTCCATTGGTCCAATTAGTTTTTGTTCTAGTGATTTATTCATTGCAATTTTTTGCTGCTTAGGTGACCCTATTCTTGAGCTTGCATGTCAAAATTATATGGTCAAAAGTAGTTTTGATGCATGATATAGGCCCTAGGAATTTGTAGGAGTGGTTGCTATCAATTTTGTTGAGCTTTGTTCACTTTTGTTTGAAGTTACTAAAAATTTCAGAAATTTTTCAGAGAAAAACAATATGCTTAGGAAGATGTTCCAAGGTGGTTCTTCTAAGAAGCAAGGACCCAGGCTTGCTATGCGTGATGCTGACGAGGAACCACCAAGAGACGCTCTAGTGCGGCCTTGCGAATGGCCGTCGGAAAATTTCATGGATCAAGCGGGAATTAAAGATGAATTTAACGCATATTTGCGTAACGCCGGTCTTGTGGACTTTGAGGCAGACAAATGCCCCCAGTATCATGATCTCACAAGCTCATTTATGAGGAGGTTTGACTTTTCATCTTCATGTAATTCTCCTTCAGTCATGTTTGATCTTTATGACAAATTTTATACCATGGACTTAGAGGATTTTAATTTTGCCTGCAAACTCCCACAATGGGGTAGTACTATTGATCCCCGTAAATCTGAATTTAGAAACTTTCTCGCTAGTATAACTGTAGGGGAATCTAGAGATATAACGCAAGCTACCATAGGGAGCATTCACTTTCCTGCTATACATTATTTTGCTCTCTTCATAGGTAGATGCATAAATGCTAAGGATGAAGCATGTCACATGTGTGTCCCTGACCTCAGCATTCTCAGGAGTGCTGTGTTAGGAGACCAATCTTATCATATGGGAGCCATTGTAGCTCGTAGGTTGCATCATAATAGATATAATGGAGATTTCTTTGGAGGAATTTATGCAACTTGTTTAGCTATTTTTCTTGAGATAGACGTTCGTGAGGGTGACATAGAGTTGCCCCCTACTTATTTAGATTTTGATTCTATGGTTTCCCACCAGTTTGTCGAGAGGACTGAATCACCTCTCCAGTATTGACTAATCTTTAACAAACGGCATGTTGTCCGTATTACTCTTCCTGCTCCTTCCTTCTTTGATTCTCAGACAAAAAGAAGATATACCATTACCAGAGAGGAGGCAGATGAGTATGAGAGGGGAGCAGAGGCAGCCCGACTCCACGCTGCAGCTCAGGAGGCGATAGCTGCTGCATCATAGTACAACCCCAACTATTCTTCGTCGTAGTACGACCCCAGCTACACCTACGGGTATCCGCCAGGCTATCCCTGGCCACAGACCAACTTAGGCCAAAAGCCTAAGCTTGGGGGAGTACGTATTTCTCACCAACATTACATTTATGTCCACACACACTCATTGCTAGATGTCGGTGCTCATACTTTTTCATTGTATCATCCACGCTAGTTTAATTTCCTTTTTATGATTTCTTCTTGTGTGTTTAATAAACCTTAAGAAAACCCAAAAAATATTAGTAGTAGTTTACCTTTCTTGCTGTAGTAGTAATAATTAAAAAAACAAAAAAACCCAAAAATATTTTCCGTTCTTCTTTTGCTTGTTGGGAGCTTTCCCGTGTAAATAGTTTTTATTTCTTTTCTTTTCTTTGGGGGTCGATAGGAGAAGACCATGATTAAATTGCTAAAGTGGCTCTTATATGCATTATTGTTGACTTAACCCAGAGCCCATATTGCTTTGTCTTCTCCTATTTATTGAATGCTCGCAGATTCCAGCTTAGTCCAATGCACGTGCGCTCTTATTATTATTCACATCGTTCGTTCATGCAAGTGAAAGGCAATTATGATGATATATGATGGACTGACTGAGATGAGAGAAGCTGGTGTGAACTCGGCCTCTCATCGTTCTTGATTCAGCTTGTTATGAATAAACATGTTTGCAATGACAACTAGAGATCATAGTTTCTTATGCCATGCTTGATTAGCTATGAGTTATAATGGTTTACCTTGCATGCCAACATGCTATTAAAATGGTTATGATGTGGTATAGTGGGGTGGTATCCTCCTTTGAATGATTTAAGTGACTTGACTTGGCACATGTTCACGCATGTAGTTGAAACAAATCAGCATAGCCTTCACGATATTTATGTTCATGGTGGACTATATCCTACTCATGCTTGCATGCAATGTTTATTAATTTTAAAGCATGTACATGGCTGTTGTCGCTCTCTAGTTGGTCGCTTCCCAGTCTTTTGCTAGCCTTCACTTGTACTGAGCGGGAATACTGCTTGTGCATCCAATCCCTTAAACCCCAAAGTTATTCCACATGAGTCCACTATACCTTCCTATACACGGTATCTACCTGCCGTTCCAAGTAAATTTGTATGTGCCAAACTCTAAACCTTCAAATAAATATCCTGTTTTGTATGCTCGAATAGCTCATGTATCAACTAGTGTTGTCTGTATCTTCCATGTTAGGCGGGTTATTCTCAAGAGGAGTGGACTCCGCTCCTCATTCACGAGAAAATGGCTGGTCACCGGGATGCCCAGTCCCATGCTTTATGCAAACTAAATCAAAATTAATTGCAAACAAAAATCCCCTTGGGACCTGATGTTTGTTGGAGGCACTCGTTGTTTCGAGCAAGCCATGGATTGATGCTTGTTGGTGGAGGGGGAGTATAAACTTTACCATTCTGTTTGGGAACCACCTATAATGTGTGTAGCGTGGAAGATATCGCTATCTCTTGGTTGTTATGTTGACAATGAAAGTATACCACTCAAAATGTTATTCACCTCTGTTTCAAAACCGAGCTCTGGCACCTCTACAAATCCATGCTTCCCTCTGCAAAGGGCCTCTCTATTTACTTTTATGCTGAGTCATCATCCTCTTATTAAAGAGCACTAGCTGGAGAGCACAGCTGTCATTTGCATTCATCACTATTAATCTATATTGGGTATGACTATGATTGGATCTCTTTTACCATGAATTACAATGTCTAGTCAGTCCTTGATCTTTAAAGGTGCTCTGCATTTATGTTTTGCGGTCTCAGAAAGGGCTAGCGAGATACCATCTTGTTATATCATATTATGATTGTTTTGAGAAAGTGTTGTCATCCGAGATTTATTATTATGGCTCGCTAGTTGATTATGCTATTGATATGAGTAAATATGAGACCTGAGAATTATTGCAAATGTGGTTAGTTATAATCTTTGCTGAAAACTTGAATGCTGGCTTGACATATTTACAACAACAAGAGCAAACAGAGTTTGTAAAAGTTTTTCTTTATCACTTTCAGTTTGTCAACTGAATTGCTTGAGGACAAGCAAAGGTTTACGGAAACGATAACTACCGAAAGACCCGTATTTTTGCATGTCAGCCCGAACGCCCTAGCTGTCGTCCGATTATCTGCACAAATCTTAGAGCATGTCCCAGTGCCAAGTTAGCAAAAGAATTGTTCGGGATTTTCTCGAACTTGCCGAACGACCACGTCTCTCCTCCCCCTTCCCTTATCCATTCAGCCACACATACAGGCCACTCACACCCCAGTAGCAAGGCGGAGTGAGCAGCGACTCTGGTGATTCCTGACGGGCATTAGAGGGGGAGAGCGGCAATCCCTGGCGTGCACAGCTGAGGAGAGGGGCGATTCAGGTGGTTCTGGCGGACAACGGAGGCGGAGGCCCAGCGACGAGCTTCCTGGGACAACGCCATGGACGCATCCGCGAGTGGGCGACACGATTGTCTCCTCCCCAACGCCATCCTTTCGTCGGCGAAGAGGGACTCACCCTCCACGGGATCTCGCCGCAGTGTGAGGAGTCGCTGGTGGAGGTCCTGCTCGCGGAGGGGAGCGACGACGAGTCCCCATGAATTTGCAGAGGGAGGGGGCGGTGCCGCCTTCAGGTGAGGCGGGGCGCGCCTATGGCGCCACCCACGAGCTGGAGGCCCTTCTTAATTTGCGCATGCTCGCTTGCTCTTCCACACCGAGGAGGAGGAGGCCCTCTTCCTCTTCCGAGACGACGACGATGAGGCGCAAGGCGGAGTTGTGACCGTGGCACCACTGGTCGGTGACGACGGGGTCGTGCTTCGTGCTCATGCAGATAATAGACGCCATGCAGCTGAATTCAAGGTCCCAACCCCTAGCGATGTTTTTGGTTCGTACTCTAATGCATATGTTGTGTTGTGCTTGTGTCTCATTTCAGCCGCCAGCATTATATAAGCACATTGGTAGAGATGTCATGACAGTAGTTATTTGATCTGGTTTTATAATTGATAGGGATAATCTATGGCACTTCCATATATGCAGTGAATGGCTAGTTGGCATGCGTACCACTATAATTCTTGCCATTTTTTGCCATATAAAAAACTTCAGCAACTAGGGGCGGCGCCATATGAGACCGGGCGATAGCCTCATAGGGGCGGCGCTCCTTGTCGGGGCAGGTAACTGTGGGGTTGAAACCACCATGACATATCTACCATGAAAAGATGATTCAAGTAAATATATCTTCTATTCAGTGATGTATGGCCTCGACCACCTCGCGATCGCCCCCCTACGTTGGATTCTGATTTCCTTGTCAGTGTGACGATGATTGCAATTTGCAAGGACATCGGAGCTCTGCGGGTTCCTCGACATCGGAGCTCTGTGGGTTCCTCGACAAAGGCAAATCAGATATGTGGGATGATCGGTTCGGTTCAGTTAGTTGTACAGTCTATTGTTTGATGAGCTCGATGCACTTTGTGTTTTAAGGATTTTATTTGAGATAGTGCGGTCATATTAGCTTCTGCACCTGGAGTGCCCATGTAGCATTGAGTGGGAAATTTCCATTTTTTTAGAGTTTTGTTCTTGATTGGATTGTGAATTAAATCACTAATTGTGGTTCTATGATCGACTTCTTAAAGCCATCAGCGCTAGTGATCATAAACAAGCACTCTAGCACCAGGTGACTTACTAGTTTTGCTTGACCTGGCCGATTAAATAATTTTGCCATGATAAATAAACGACATTTGCAATGGTTTGTCATCTGCCCC